>NW_026733028.1:70000-212690 GCF_028476545.2 Physella acuta | reverse complement strand
AGAGGCGTAGCAGGGGGGGGGGGGGGTGCGGATCGCACCGGGTGACACCATTTAGGGGGGTGACACCAAGGCAAAAAATAGTAAAATATATAGAGGGGGGGGGGTGCAAATCGAAAGTTTGAGGGGGGTGGGGGATGCAAATCGAAAGTTTGGGGGGGGGGGGTGCAAATAGAAAGTTTGAGGGGGGTGCAAATCGAAAATTGAAAGTTTGTCCGCGGGAAGAGTCGCTACGCCTCTCGGGGGGGGGGGGATTGACACCATTAAATGCCGAACTAGGTGACACCCGACCTCGCTACGCCACTGACCCTATCTACATATATAAAAATGAAAGTATATCTGTATGTTTGTTTGTTCTTTATGCGTAGCTAGATCATCCGACGGCAATAAACTCTGGGAAGCTGTAGAGAATGCTCCAGTGAAGGTTTCTGCGGGGAAAAAATAAAGCTCGGAGGACTACTATAATCGTTGGCTAATTCGAACCAGGTGCGTTAGCTGGCGCCCTGGCTGTCGGGTGACAAGGAGCACACCAGGTTCCATGTGAGCACTATGCGCCTACATTCGTTTTAAAGACCAACCTACAATAGAGACACGGTGGGCCACTAAATTCGATGACTAAACCGAATCAGGGGATGCGCCCGGTGCCCCTGCGGTAGTGTAACCGGTGGCTCCTAAGAACGCCCTGATGTTTTCTACCTGACTACTACGGATTCATGTACATTGAAGCATGTCAAACAGCGCGCCCACGGGCGTCTGGGCGGGAGTGTGAACACACCCACGCCCCAACATCTTAGATCCAATACAGCACAGGCTCTTTTTACACTTAAATAATTTAGTTTTAGAAAATTAGGTCACGCGTCTAAAAATACACGATTGGGATTAGTGATGCATTGGCGAAATCCTTTTATTATTATATTGCTTCAGCAGCATAGCGCGGGATGGGTTCGCTGATACACTACATAGGCAGGGACTGGGTCAAAATGACCTATTTTGTGTTATATAATAAGTGCACATCTGTGTGGCTGTGTGAGGGGGGGGGGGGTGATTATTGCAATTGAAAGATAAATAGTGTTAAAACAGGTTAACTTAATTATATATTTAGACCTACTTTAAATAACACATTAGCTGTTCATTCTGAAAAAAAAAAAAGCTTTCAAAAGTCTAATGCTTTATATTACAATGCGATTGCTTTTTCAGTGATTTATGTGATGAGGCCTTAACGATGCTTGTCTAAGCGAGAAAAAAAAAAAGGACACGCGGTCGTTGAACGGTTTAGTTGTCATTGTGTAGGGGTCAGATTTGAACATGCGCACAAGTACAAATGGCGCACAACTAAACACGCGCTCGGCGGCGACGTCTATAGCTCAGTGACATCATCGGGTATTTTAATTAGGGCTGAAGCGCGAAGAAAAGAAGGGGGGCGGTTGGGGAGATTTTGGACACACGTGGGTAGGAAAAAGGGCTTCTATCGATTTGCTGTTGGGGTCGGCGTGGTCGAGTCGGTAAAGCTCATGGTTGCTAAACCGAAAAGTCTCGAGTTCGAACCCTCGGACAGAGGAGGCTCGTAAGCTGGGGACAGCCACTCTTCTAGGAGAGACAACTCCAAAATTAAACAACTGCTGCCTTGGAAGCAAATCCAAAAAGAAAAGCAGGTTGAAATCGGAGTTAATGGCGCATAACCAGTTGACACGTAACGCTTAATTGTGTTGGTCGAGTCGGCAAAAAGCTCATGGTTGATAAATTCGAACAAAGTTTCGAGTTCAAACCTACTGGCAGATAAATCTCGATCCCCTTCAACACTAATAATTAAGAACGAAGAAGAAAAGAAGATTTGCTGTTCAAGGGTATTTGTATGGTTAAGGGTATATTTAGTTATTACATTTGCGGTTATGTTGAATTTAAGGTGCATTTCTGGATGTATGAATGAATGAATGAATGAATGAATGAATGAATGAATGAATGAATGAATGGATGGATGGATGTGTGTCCACAGCTTTAACTTAAGTCGTATCTCCTCCTCAACGAAGCAATATCGAGGACTAGTTCCAAAAGCAATTATGTTAAGCAAGTTACGAGGATGAACGTAGGCCAAAAAAATTCAGGGTTTCTTTCATGGATTTCCGGAAAAGCCAAAAATCCTCGAACAAATGCAGTTTTTGGCTCATATCTCGGTAACCAGACCACTTAGCGACTTGAAACATGTACCAATCGATTCCTGCCATAATTTAGAACAATATTGCCGAAGAAAGTTTTCAAAAATATTCTTTCGTTCGGTCACAAAAAATTTTTTGAATCAATTAAAATTTGGACCGAATTAGTAGGCATTTATCCAACCACACTACACGCGTCATCACGTTCAATAGCTGCGCCATCACGTTCAATGGCTGCGACGTCACATTCGGTAGCTAGGCGCGCAATGGTTTTTAGTCATGTAACTCTATTGTAAATAAAACATGTAAAATACTGAATTTTTTTTTTAATAAAAAACGTTTTAATAACTAACCAATGGTTTTACTAACCCTGCTCTTGATTTACGCTACGACAGGGCTATTTTTAGATAACATAAGGAAATTGCGCTTACATGTCACTAGATTTTTTTAATTAACTTGTTTTATGATTATGATTTAGATTTTAATCTATGGTTAAGTTACGCGGGGCAGCTGACGCGAAAAAGTATAGGTTACAAAGGATAGAGTTAATGCAAAACATGAAAATCGAGATTTTATTAAAGCTCGACGTCTTACGCCTTCCCGAGTCGGAAAGCTTAGTATTTGCATTTTTTTCTGTGTCTGTGTATTTGTGAGTTTCTCTCTCCCCCCCCCCCCCCAACGAAACAGAATTTATATAGAAAATATACACTTTTACCCAGTGGCGTAGCGAGGTCGGGTGTCACCCGGTGCGGCACTTAATGGTGTCACCCCCCCCCCCCAGAGGCGTTTGCGACCCTTCCCGGGGACAAACTTTCAAGTTTTCGATTTGCACCCCCCCCCCTCAAACTTTCAATTTACGCCCCCCCCCCCTCAAGTTTTCGATTTGCACCCCCCCCCCCTCAAACTTTCGATGTGCACCCCCCTCAAGTTTTTCTCTATATATTTTGCTATTTTTTGCCTTGGTGTCACCCCCTTAAATGGTGTCACCCGGTGCGGTCCGCACCCCCCCCTCGCTACGCCCCTGCTTTTACCAGTGCTCCCCTCCCCCTGAAAAATACAATTTGTCTCCCCCCCCACCCCCTCGAGAAAAAAGGTCTGAGGTAAACACTGCTTTCAGAAGAAGAAAGAAGAAAAAAAAAGTCCAAATACAGTGAAAATGTATAACAGATTTAGGCCTACTGAGTTGCAGGTATGCCAAATTCTGGGGAATCGGCCTGGTCGGGTTGATAAAGCTCATGGCTGCTCAACCAAAAAGTCCCGAGTTCAAACTTATAGTTTACTATGAAAGCAGATCAGGAAAGTGGTAAAAGTATATATTTTCTATATTAATTCTATTTTTATAGGTGGGGGGGGGGGGGGGGAGGAGGAAAGGGCGGTAGACGTTTTTTGGTGGGTGGGGGGGGGGGGGGCGCTCAACACCTCCCCCCCCCCCCCCGAAAAAATTCTACCGCTGTTTTTATACAATGCGTCTTGTGACCCAAATTAGGAGGGGTGAGCTTTTAAAAAAAAACCCTGCCTTGCCCTGGCAATCCGTTGGTTGCAATCTATGTAAACAGTAACTATAATATTTATTGTTACAAAATAACTAAGCTGATTTAATCTCCCTTCTAAAATTACACTAATTTTTATTCGGCTACTTTGATCACTTAGATAATAATACCATACCCAGGCAATCAATAGTCAATATGATCGTAAACTGTGGATTTCAAATTTACATTTATGATCATGTTCATAAAATAAGAGATCGATAGGCCTACATAGTCTAAAATCGCATTATTTTTTTCTACAATCTAAGCCTAACTACACGACAACATTAATTTTGGTCCTTCATAAAATAATTTACATTACATGTCTTTGGCAATGAACGATTCAATTGTGACTATCACGCTTGACTGGGATTCCCTAGCCGACTCATAGAAAAAGAAGGAATACCCTCCACGCGCCAAAACGAGGCCGTAATGAATATGAATCAAAATGGCGAACGGATGTCAAGTCTGAACAACAACAAAAATGTAGAGTGGCATTATTTTTCTTAATTTTTATCTCGAACTACGCAAATACAAAGGGATTATTTTCATTTAGCGGTTTATTATTAGGAAATAGATATCCATAAAACAAAGGTACTTGTTATCAGCGTCTTATTTGTGAACACATTTTAAGTCAATTAGTGCAAAAACAAATCGGTACACAATCTTTCTTTTCGAACCTATTTTCGTATTCGTCAAAAATTTATTTTAAAGACATTAACTTCAGCAGTCGTTTTTTTAACACATCTTCATCCTTATGTGTTGACATGGTTGCTTATTAACCTAAAAATATTATAATTTTGAGCTAGTTAATTCAAGTTTAACCGAGTATTGTTGTTAAATCAGGTAATTTTGTAATATGATACCCGACTCCAAAGAAGGAAAGACCTAGTTAACAAAATCTTTGTAGTATTGCCTATTATCGATAACGACTGCTGTCACTCAGCTTTTGACAGGTTTCATGGAGATCGAGGCCCTAATTAATAATTTCTACGCCTGTATTTTTTTAGGAATAATGAACTTGATCAAGTAAATAATCATGGAGAATAGAAAGCTTTTCTTTTTTGTTAGCCTGACAAAGATTAAAATAAATTCTTGAATCTAGAACCAGCCAAAGAGGTTTAAGAGGAGAAGACTGAAGAGTTACAAACTTTATTAAAATCGTTAGGCCTAGATCTATGACATTGATAAATATTTAATAGAGCTATTGAAAGATAAAAGATAGGCTTATGGTTTTACTTTAGAATGAGCTATATTTTGTAGATCTATTTAATAAGCTTAACTGACAGTAGTGTTGTTTTTCTAACATTTCTAATTGCTAGTTTTACGTTTTTGTTTCCTACTTCTGAGCTACTAGATTTGTTTGTTGAATTGTTGCCTACTTGAACTTCTACTTGGTAGGCCTATATATAATTAAGGCCTAATATTAGGTGGGCCAACAGGGTCGTTTTTACCAGCTAAATGCCTATTTGAATCAATTAAAGGAATTTAACAAAACCAGTTGGTACAAAATTATTTTAAATATGGATGACATTTTCTACATTTTTACAAAAGTTTAGTAATTGATTGTATGAATAATAGCTTAATTATTGAAAATAAATCTGACTAGCTGTTGGTTCAAATTAACTCACAGTGGTTGCTGTTCACTGAAGCTAAGTTAAAAGAAACTTTCAATAAACTTGTGATTTTCTAAAATAAATCTTTCAAGGAGCTGTCCAAAACATTGACTAAGGTCAATTGTTTATGTTAGGTGGTAAAAATCAGAATGCATCTACTACAGCTACATTTAAAAAGGTATTTTTCTTTTACAATAAAAGTTGATGTTCATATCATATTTTTATTTTCAGATTGGACATATTTTTGATGAAGACTTTTGCCCAAGTAACAACAATCATAATTAATTGGCTCGACAAAAGTTGACTTTGACATGTAGTTAGTTTGATTAACTTGTACAGGAAGATGTGAAAGTGGTGGGCTATTCAGAACAAATGAAATTATTGAAATAATTACCTATAGGCTCTATTGTAAAATGAATTCTAATATTTACAACTTTACTATTGTATTTTAATGTGATTACAACCATATGAACATTTTATATGAAGTTACTAATTTAAAAAGCTTGAATGAAGTAGTTTGTGTATGTACACAAATCTTGACTCAGCATCCATGCCACCATTCAAAGTTAAAGCAGTGTCTGAACTTAAGTCATGAGTACTGCCAAGGACACTGCAGATGTGCCAAAAAAGCCAACAAGTGAGGCAAAAAGAATAATTCAGAATGATCAGGAGAAACAGAGGAAAGAAAAGATCAAAACGTGCATTGGTGAAATTGCTAAGGAATTGCCACCAAGTGCAGATCACATTGATCGTAAACCGGTAATTACATTTTGAAGCTTTCATAAAAATGATTATATCAATGATTTTTTTGAAAGTGATACATTGTTTTTTGTCAGTAAAGGATTCAAAATCTACATTTCCTTTATTAATACACTACAAAATAGAAATTTGTTATTGTTTATGTAAAAGTACATATAAAAATATAATATTCTTTGCACTTTCTAATTTCCAGAGTACTTTATCGATTGTCTACAATTCCTTTATTAATACACTACAAAATAGAAATATGTTATTGTTTATGTAAAAGTACATATAAAAATATAATATTCTTTGCACTTTCTAATTTCCAGAGTACTTTATCGATTGTCTCACAAGCTAAAGATTTCATAAAGAAATTGAAAGAACAAAATCAGGCATATGAAAAGAATAATGTCACAGACCAACATCGTAAGTAAAAGCCAGACTGAGATAATTTACAAGTTTAAAAAAACAACAGCTATTGCAATATCTTATCCAAAACTTAATTGATTACTTGATGTAGGCCTACTAGTTTAAAAAAAAAAATTTTTTAAGATATTCTCAAACTACATACAATTTAAAAAAAAAACAGCTTGTCATAAATTTAAGGGCTGATGTTATATATTTTAGCACTCTAGTCAATACCCGGCAATGTTTTTTTTAAATTTCCTGTCATTTATACATTTTTAAGCAAAGCATGTTATTATTTTTATCTTGTTTTTAAGATTTTATAATAAATATTCATTTGGCTTAATAATATATTTTTCAGAAGAAGAACTGAAACGACTGCGTGAGATACATGAAGCTCAGCTTGAGAGAATCAGACAGCTTGAAGAGACAGTGAAAGCATATGGTAGATATAAAATGTTTAATCTTGTTGTTATTTACATTAGCAGCTTGAAAAATAGTAAAAGCATTGAATAGTTTATTTAGTTTAAAACTGGTCTAATAGTAGAGCATTTGGCTGCTAGCCTGAATGTCTTGAGTTCCGACTTGTGACTGTAGAACGTCCCTTATGTTCGGGAAAGTAAAGGCGGCTGGGCATACTGATTACACTGTCCCTTCATATGCAGAGAGCAAGAAACATGAACTCAACATCATTTGCCAAATGGATTGCTAGGTCTAAAGAGGAATCTTAATTTACACATTGAATTGTTAAGTTTATGTTGTTTCAACTTGAATTATATTTTAAAAGATATTACCAGATATACTGCTATCTCACTGAGTTTTAATAATTGGATCTGAGTGGATTTAAATTCTTTGATTACATTTGATACTTCTAGCTTTAGACAAAGTTGTAAAATCCAAGTCCAATGACGACAATGGGTCAACAACAAGCTCAGATAAAGAAGGGCGGCCTGGGAGGCCAAAAACTATCAACAAACTGCTGGAGAAGGAGAAGAATGAGCAGCTACAGGTATAATTTTGTGGTTTTATCATTACCACTTCTTAACCTGAGGTTTCCAGAAGCTTTATCCATTTATCCCATTCAATTTAATTTTCTAAACCTTTTAATGTCTAAAGTACATTAGTAATTTAATAAAGTTTATTTTGTGCTGTTTGTTTGTATATCTGTTACCAAATCTCACAATAATCAAAATCCTAAATTTGTCCCTTGTATACTGGCAGAAAAAAAGTTTCGGTACAACTCAATAATGCAAGCATTTTTGCAAGAACTAAAACACATTAAAATACATTTATTGATTTACTTAGTGATAGGTATTGTTTCATTGAATAGTTAGTTGTTAAGTAAAAGTTGTTGCCTAAATAACATATTATATATAGCATGTTTGATGGCTAAATAGTTATTTAAAATATTTGTGAGAATCAAATTAAAAAATTGTTTTCTTTCCACAGACGACTCATGCTGACTTCCACTCACTGGATGGCTCAATGCCCTTGTTGGGTTCAAACTTTGGTAACCACACCAACACAGGGGGAGGCACCAACAGCACACTTCCACCATCCTCCATAGTTCTTCCAGTACAGTCGTCCAGCATCTCTATCATGACTGTCGCCCCCACGATCCTATCTGTGAAAAGTCCGTCTCTCGGACAGACGAGGAACCAGCAGACAAACCGGTCAATCAGCACAGCGTCAGTCGCAGGGAGTACGTCTAGTAGCCGAGTCAACCCCTCTACGTCCTCGCTTGTCTCGTATTTGGATATAGTTGGCAATGATTATAACAACTCCAGTGCCAGATCAGACGGCACCCAGAGCAATTTGGTTTATTCAACGGCGTCAATATCCTCATCCTCCTCTTCAATACTCTCTTCTGCTTCTGGAGGTATGATCAGTGCCTCAGATCTGATGGGGCTGCAACAGCATCAAACAGCTGGGACAGGGAACAGCGCCAACAGCAGCAATGTGAACAATCTACAGAATACAGATCTATCTGTGTTACATCACCAACAACAAGGAATCTCACCAATGATGAATCTCCACCAGGACGGAACGTGTTCTACGTCCGCCTTACAAACTCTAGCATCTGTGGCTACAAGTTCCCATATGGGAGGGCTGTCTGGAGTGTCCATGGCCAACAGCCAACAGATGGGACCCTCGGGATCCATGATGGGTCTGTCTATGGGGATAAATGGCAGTTTGTCTTCTGTGTCTGTTGGACACCTGCATCAACAGCAGCAGGCGCCTATAATGACCTTGTCCCACCCAGACTCTGGGTCAGCATTGTCACAGGTATGGGCAAAAGTAAATACAATTTTCTCACCGGTTTTATGGTTGTGTATGTTGTAAGAATTAGTTAATACAAGTTTATATACAAGGCTTTTAACAATTTTTGTTTCAGTTTAGTTGATTTTAAAAGCTTGGTTTTTATACTTTCTAAATTTTTAGCTTTTTGTATTTTACCTTTTACTACACTTAGGTAATACACTTTTATAATCTTAAAGGTGAAGTATCTCAAAGTAGTTGTTAAATTAATTCTAGATCATGTTTTAAAAGTCCTATGGTTTCCTATGTAGTATGCAGGTCTAATAGACATTTCAAAGATTAGTCAATAAGTTAAATTAGTCATAAAAATTAAAAACAAAACTGAAAATAATATAGGTTTTTCTGAAAATTATTCATGGCTTAAAATACAAAACTCAAACTTTTAAAAAAGTTTAATATTAAACACATTTTAGGCGTTGTGTAATATGTTCAAAATATCCTTGCTAATTATATCGCCACTTTCTCCAGGGTTGTAAGCAAGTCATCATAAACGGACAAGTCATCACGCTGACAGATCAAAACTTGATCAGTAACCAGCAACACTCTGATGCTGATTGCCAGAACAATTTGCAGGCCAGTAACATCTGCCAGCAGCAGGGTCTTCCAACATTTCAACAGCACCAGCACAATGCTCTGAATTCTGGGATACTTGGCCAAGGGAATTTCAACCACCCTTCAGCCATGGGGGGCGGCTCTCTCGGACCAGCCAACCAAAACCAGCCCCTGATCTACACGTTCAACGACCAGGGTCAGCTTGTACCCCTGCATTCGTCGATCAACCAAATGCAGAACACAGGCACTGGTCTGGATTTTGTTTCAGTGACCGGTGCTGGAGGTGGAATCATTACAGGTTTCCAGAACACAACCGCGGGTGGTGGGCTGATACCATCATCCATGCACCACCAACAGCAGGCCAACTTTTTGACGCAGCCCCCAATGGTTTCCCTGGCAGGGAACCAGGGTTCTAACCCATCGTTTACTGTGCTGCCAAACAACCACTTGAATTCTCTGCCCGGTCAGCTGTTGCCAGCCAGCTCGTTATTCATGACGCATCAGATGTCGCAGCAACAGCCGGTAATTAGCATTTACATTTTTTGGTTTAAAACTTCTGATTAATTTCTTCTATTTTGATATTTTAATTTATTAAGTTTTAGCATTTTAATAATAAAGGTCTTTATAAAGTTTTATATACAAAACATTAAATAATTTACTTATTTTTAAGTTTATTACTAAGTCATAGTATTTAAACAATTAAGATTTTTAAATAGAAAGACAGAATTATTTTAATAGTTAAATAGGTAATGGGATCATGAAATTGAAAGTAGTTTTAGAATTGCTGATTGTTAGTGTAGTGTAAGAGAGCCTTTTATTAGTGCTTTGCATTAATATTTTTTATTTCACATAATATATTGTGTCAGTTTTATTCTTTTTAATAGTTACTACACGACTCATTTTTCTATAGTGTAAGCATTTTCAGCATCTTTATTACTTTTCAGGATAATATTTTAATGATAAAATATTTTGAACAAAAGTAATAAGTAGTATCAATTTAAAAAAGAATATTAAAAGCTTAGATCTGCATTTATTGCACAGTAAATTAGATCTAATTTTATTATATGGTTTCAGTTGTTGGAAACACATTTATTAATTTAAAAAAATGTTTAAGGTCCTGAATCTGGCCGGCCTTGGTGGTCTACAAATGGTCAACCCGTTCTCCGGCATGTTGGTTAACAACATGGGCACTGCGCTCAATGGGGCGACGGTCAAGCTGGTGGGCAATGAGCTGAAAATTGTCCAGCCTGGTGACAACTCCTCTGCCCAAGGTCCAACCCATGTGATGGTGGATGGGTCATTGATCCCTATATCTACCAACCCCCAGACCATCGTGCCAAGCTCTGCACCTATCAACACCATGGCACAGAAGCAGCAGCAACTTTCTCTTGGGGGCAATTCCATATTGCAGGTGAAGTTGTTTTACTTACTTTTAATATTCTAAAACTGTCATTAATAACAATGTTGTTTTTAAGGAGTAAAATTTTATTTTTAGATAAGTTCTATAATTTATCTTTTATTAATAAAAACTTAACTTGTTATTAAAAATTATGGATAGAAGTACATTATTTTTTTTATAGGGAACAATTAGACATTATATAAATAATTTTATTTTTTTGTATTGATAATATCTTTCATCACAGTCTCTAGAAAAATAGCTCATAAGTTTTACAATTACATTTAGTGAAACAACACAACTTATAGAAGTTGATTTTAACCCTGTATTTGATAACAATTTCAGTTTGACCCCAACAACCCAAATGCCCCACCAATTCTCATCAGTGGCCCAGTTACAACCTTCCAGATGGCTCCCCAAATTCTGGGCCAAGGGCCCCTCCACTCTCCTGCTTTGTCAGGGGCCCCACATGGTCTCCTGCAAATGGCCTCTGGTGGCCCGCTGGGTTCCTCGACACCTTTCCAGTTGGGGAACAATGGTGGCCTGGTGGTGGCATCCAACATGGTGGCCAGTACAGTGACCACCAACTCTGTCACGGCCTGTATTAGCTCACCATCAGTTTCCGCGGCTTCTAAAGGCACAAAGGTGTGTATATTATTAATTAATTAATTACATTTATTAGTGACTATTAGTATAATCAGCTTCAAGTAGAGCTATAGTGTGTTATTAGTTTAATGTAAATTCTGATTTATTATGAAAAAATTACTTAGTACATCCAGCCTTGTGAACACACTTTGTATCTTAAGTAATACCACTATTCATTATTCAATTATTACAATTTTCCAGCATACATAATTCTTTGTAAAAAATTTTTTTACTAAAATTTGTATCCATTGTTCTAAAAAATAAAATAATATGCTGATGTGTTGTGCATTTTTTTTTGTTTTGTTTAAGGGTCTTCCACCACTGGCGCCAGCACTCTCGCAGACAAGTCCAACAATCGGTTCCACAGTGTCCATCAACAGTGGCTACCAGACAATTTTACCCTCTGGATTATCTCTGCCGCAGCAGTTTATCATCAACGGCCAGAAGATTGTGACAACCAAACTGAACACGTCCACTGGTCTGACCAAATCCTCACAGAACAGGAAAAGATCACCGTCTGCGTCGAGAGCCTCCCCCATCGTGGCTGGTGAGATATCCTCCCACTTTGTGCAGCAGCAGCAGCTTTCATCCACCACAACCTCCGCGCTGGTGGCCCCCATCCAGACGGCTAAGGCTCTGTCAGCCAGTGATAAATCATCCTCCAAGAGCAAGTCGTCCAAGAGACAGCAATCTCAGAGCCAGGAAGACAAAACCAACAACATCGTGATAAAAACAGACCTGCTCGCCCAGGCCACGGCTACAGCCGGGATACTCATGGAGGGGGACACCGGAGCCGGGGACTACTCCCACAACACCACGGCTAATGAGAATACTTTAAACATTTCGACAGGGTCTAACATGAACCTGTCGGGTTCTTCAACAGAGCTTCAGATCAACCTGAAACAGTCTCCCAGGGACGAGGAAGACGACAATGTCCAGCTCATCATTGATGAGAACTGCACCAATGGGATAAACTCGTCATCCCCTGCGCATTCCTCGTTCAGTCCCAACATGAGCTTGGGGTCGGCCCTGTCCGTGAACACGTCGTCATCTGTTTTCAATCATGACCTAGGCCTGGTCACCAGTTCCCAGCACCAGTCCTTGCACTTGCAGGCGACGAGCGGCGACCTGACCACACCGCTGGTTTCCCCCAACATAACGTCTAGCAGCTTGAACTCAAAGCAACAGAAACTGGTAACGAGCAGTCCCATGCCTGGGTTGTCCTCGGCTCAGCTTCTCAGCCCCCTCTCTATGAACATTTTTGCTAACTCAACCCCGGCTTTAGGAATGAACACTGCAACAACATCAGACATGCAGGTAGTGGCAGGCCCTTTTCGACCTGAAGATGTCATTGCTCGCCTGGGCGGGTTCGGTGCTGAGAACAAAATTAAGCTGAGCAGCCCGGAATCTGGCAGTAAGTCGAACCCTTTTACCACATCTGTTTCTAGCATAGCCAGCTCAAGCTTTGACGCGTCCACACCTTTACACATGTCTATGGCCACAACAACATCCCCCGTGCTGAAAAACTATGTCCCCATTGCACCAGCCCCTGCTAAAAACTCAACTGCTATGAACTTTGCTCACGACTCACAACCTTTGACCTTTGTGGAGGCTATGAATCACTCAGCTGGGGCTGCGGAAAAGCCTGCCCCGAAAGGAAAAAACCGGAACAGAAAATCTACACCTGCTACGCCCGCCGTGACAGTTCAGGTAGTAGTTGACCCACCTGTCAATGAAACTCAGCAGATGTCACAGACTGATGCTAAGAAGAAAGCCCCATCCAAGAAGAGAAAAACAAAAGCAGAGCTGCGTCAGGAGAAAGAGAAACAAGCTAGAGAAGAGGAGGAGGCGCTGAGAAAAAAGCTTGAGAGTGAGGAGGAAGAGAAGAAGAAGCTGGAGAAGGAGAAACTGTTGGCTGAGACCTGCATAGGAGACGACGACAGTTTGCTGCCTGTGCTGAATGAGAATGACGCCATCAAAGAACAGATTCTTCATTCAGTCACGGAATCCAAACTTCTCAATACAGACGGAAGTCAGATCAGCCTCATGGACATGGTTGATAAAATAGAAATTTTCAACTCCGCGGGCGCTGATGGTGAAGACATTTTTCCGTTGGGCAACCAGCTGGTTGACAGCAACAAGCAACCTGACTCTGTGGGCAGCGCCATGTCTAAAGACGACTGCACTATTACAGGTACTGAGAAAGTTGATCCTAAAACTGTAAAAAGAGAATCGGCCAGAAAAAGGAAGCAGGACGTCAGTGCTGCAGTTGTCACTGCACCTGTCCAAAACCAAAAAACTGACAATAAGAGGTCAAAGAAACCAGCGGCCAAGCCTGAGTCGGGTCCATCCAAGACAATCAGCAACAATGACGCTGTCTTGTTTGGTATGGCTGCAGGTAACTCTGATATCTACGACTTTGTTGACGAGGACAACGCTATTGAGTTCTTCCAACCACCTTCTACCCCTGCAGCCAAGTCCCCAACAAAGAAAAGCAGTAGAAAAACCAAAGGTGGGAAAAATTCAGCAGGGGAGGCTAATCCTAACCAGGAAACAAAAACAAACGCCAGTACTGCAAATGTAGGGGGAATAACGACACGCAGTGAATCGAAAAACAGCAATAACAGTAAAAACAATAGTAACAGACAGACCCCACAGCAGTCTGCGCCTGCTTCAAAAATGAATACTGCCTCGGTTACTACTGTCTCCTCATCATCAGCCAACACAGTATCAGCATCGATATCGTCCATGCCTTCACCGGCCATGCCGAAGTCCCCACCATCGTTTTCCCTGCCCCTGAAATCTCCAGCACCCATGCAGAACTCTATCGCAGCCAGCACCCCTGGGTCAACCATGCCGGCGGCCAAAACCACAAACACACTAGCCAACAACAACACGTTCTGTTTGTCCAAAAAAGATGGACAGTCATCTGATAACAATGTACATGCCAGCTTGGAAGAATCTTCCTTCTCTATGGAGTTTCCTGAAGTTGACTTCCATAGTTCTCCTAAGCTTTCAGAAGCTCATGATGACCATGAAAACTCTATGGGACTGCCAGCAGAAACGTTGGCAGATTTCTTCAACCAGCACAGCCCAGGAAAGATGATGCTGACATCCAGCCCCCCAACACTGCCTAATGGAGTTTTATCACCGTCGGATGTGGATTTACCTGCTCTCCGCACCCCTGCCCCACCCATAAACCACAACCATAACCACAATGAGAGTGTTATGATGATGGAGAATCAACAAAGCATGAAAGAGCACAGGTCCTCGTCCCCAGCCAGCAAACAACCCCAGTCCCGCATGCACACGCCCCCGCCACTTGACCCTAAATCTCCTGCAAATGCACACAGCAGTAGCATCTCTTCATCCGCACCCCCTGGCCCCTCCCTCTCCATACCCACTGCATCCTCTTCCCCACTCCCGACGCAGAACAGCAACAACAGCAAACAAAGTAGCTGCATGAACTCCTCCAATAGCCTGCATCACCTCGACGCTACTGCAACAGCAGGGCCGGAGTCCCCGATGCCCTCCTTGAGTTCGTCCTCTCTTGATGCCTTATCTGAAATAATTCCGCTCAAGCCAATCACGTCTGAATTGGAATCAGAGGAGAACGAGAGCTGCGCTCAACAGTCCAGGCGGCCGACGCCTGTCCAGACCCAGCCGTTAAGTCATGTGCCTTTAAGTAATGAAATGGGTCTTGGGCTTCAGCAAGGCTCTCTTTCAGATCTTCAGCAGAAAGCTCAGCAGCGGCAGAACCCACCTCATCTACCACCTCAGAGTAGCCCGCACAACCTAAGACCACCTTCTGCTTCAACCACGCCCCTCCCCTCACCCAAGCTCCACGCATCCCCAGGGTCAGCCAGCTCCGTGCACAGCATGTCACCCGCCGCCCAGCAGCAGCAACAGCACAACCATTCTTGTCAGAAACAGCAGCAGAACTCACAGATGGGAGCCAGCTCCATGCTTGACAGGGTGTCCGTGCCGCCCCTCTCACACCCTCCCCAGCAGCCACCTAACCTGTCGCAGCTGTTTGCACCCCCTGACAGCTCACCCCGCAATGCAAACTTTGCCTCGCCCCCCAGTGGTTCCAACATGAAGCTCAAGCACATGAGCCCGTCAAGCGTCCAAGACCAGCAGAACTCAAGTTTTATTCATTCTCAGAAAGGGAATAGCTTTAACCAAGGTAACCAACAGCAGAAGAATCAGTATTCAGTGGATAAAATTATCGAGCACCCTAACAGTTCCAATACCCCAGGCTCTTCCCGTCTCACAAATGACAGCTTTAACTTTACAAACATTGGCTCAAACGTCACAACAGCCTCTCCGATCCTAAGCTCTGGATCAATGCCCTTGACTTCCCCAAGCTCCAGCGGGTTCTCATTTTCCCTCTCTCCATCCTCCTCGCAACCTTCCTCGTGCAGTGGCAATGTCAACAACACAAACAGCAACAATGGCAACAGAGGTACAGGCCCATCTATGCAACCTGCTCTGCCTTCAGCTGGCCACTCCTCCCACAACTCCTCATACCTTCATTCTTTTTTCCCGCCTCCTGCCCCAATGAACCTCCCATCTTCTTCATCTGCATCATCAACCTCCCACCACAACCTGGCGATGCACCCTCTTGGAAACATGGAGATCCAACACACTGCTTCCCGGCCGTCTAGCGGAGGTTCCTCTGCTCCAACTTATGGAATTGGACCTTCAAGTTTAATGACATTTGGCAACCAGCCCAAGCTTGACATCCCTCCCATAGCCAAGTCCCCAACTTACAACACAAGTACAACACCAACTTCTGGCAGTAACAACAGTTCTAAAAGTTCCAACAGCGGATCTAGTGGAGGTAGCAGCAGTAGCTACGGTAACACAACTAAACCAAACATGGATTCCTCAAACAGTAATAGATACCCAGGCTCCAAATCAACGCCAGAGTCTATTTACCAACAGCAGCAGAAGAGGCCCAACACCATCCAGCATCCCCCAGCGGGGATGACCCACATGGACCCTATGGCACACTTGTCGTCTTCAGCCCATAACAACAGCTTCTTCCCCATGGGGTTTTCAGCATCCTCATCAGCCTCCATGCCACTGCGACACCTACCAGATACAAGAGACATGCCATCTAGGTCCCCTTACGACTACTCGGCTGTGTCTCACCATCCTGCGATGGGGTTCCCCCATCCGCACTCCCAGATCCCAACTGGTTATGGGACCCATTCATCTTTTTCTAGAGACTGCGCCAGGCTTGAGCCCACACATCACCAGCAACAGCAGCAGGCACAGCAACAAGCTCAGCAGCAAGCCCAACAACAACAGCAGCAGCAACAACAGCAGCAACAGCAACAATCACAGCAGTCTCCCCGGAAGCAGTCGGCGCCCAAGAAGTCTTCCAGCTCGTCTGTTGGTGCCAACAACAGCAGCAGCTCCACCACAAGCAATGCATCCAGCAGCAACAGCTCAAGCCACCGCAGCGCAAACAGCGGCAGTGGAAGTGGTGCCTCCACCATGACCCAGGGCCACAGCCCCGCGACATCCACCTCCAGCCGAACCCAACCTTCCCAGCACCACTCCACCCACCAGCAAACCAGCGCTTCCACCAACTCTTCTTCCTCTTCACACAACCGCAGCAGTGGCAGTTCCCAGAAAAGAAAAAGCACCTCCTCATCTTCGTCCTCCTCGAAGAAGAAAAACACAGCATCCCAGCACTCGGGCTTCACGGCAGACACAATGGATGCCAGCATGTCTCAGAATATGTTTGAATCCTCTTTCTCCTACCTAAACTTCCCCACCCTGGCACAAAGCATGTCCCCGCCAGCCGCACGCCCACACCAGGCAGACACCCCGTTCTTGGGCGGCATGTTCAACACACCATCGAGGCCCATATCCAACTCTGGCACCAAGACAGCAGACATGGCTGCATCCCATTTCCCATTGTTCCACACCAGGGCCCAGAACTCTTTCTTCCAGCCCGGTAGCTTCGGCATGAACTCCATGACAGGTAACCACAGCAACGCGACTGCTGGGATCTCCCCTCACTCCATGGGGGTCCCCCCGCACATGTCCCCGTTTGGATTGTTCGGCAACGAGGCTACTGGCCCAACGGATAACATAGGCTCAAACAAGTTTCTCCACACCAACGCCATTCTCCCTGGCGCACCCCATCAGACTATGGACCACTCGCTTCAGCATGGGGCCCAGCAGACGGCCGCATCGCTCTACCACAGCCGGCCGCATTCTGCCCAGTCTCACATGATGGCCGCCTTCTACCACCACGGATTTGACTCTCGGGGCCATATGGGCCAGGCGTTTAATGGCTCTATGGGCCCTCCTGCTTTTCACACCCCAGGGTTGCCTCCCATCAACTTTTCTATGCATGACTCCCACTAATAATTAACCACGACCTTCTCCTGGTCAGACAACCAACCACCCATGTAGTTCACAAATTGTACAGTTGTGTTCAGTTGGATACCTGATGACTGGTCTGATATTGTTACATAAATTGACCTGTAAACAAAAAAAAAGTTGGATTGGAAGCCACTGCTGGATGTACAGTTATGGCATCAAAGGAAAATGTTCTGTTGTTGAGAAGATCTGCTTGACTTCTCTTGCTTTAAGTGCCATGTTGTCTTTTTTTCTCAATTGTAATTATTTTTTTTCCTGTTCATTTTTCAACCTGTTTTGCATTTTTTCCCTTTTATTCATTGTTGACATTATAAACCTTGTACATAATGTTGATATTTGTGTGTATCATATTCATAATGGACATATAATTTTTTGTGTTGAGTAAATATTTGTTATGTGTATAAGTGTAAATCAATGTGATTTTTATTTTTAACCAATTGTACACAGGTTTTAATTAGTACCTAGGGCACTGATGCCATCCAAAATAATGTATGTATCACATATGAATATAATGCTGAAGTGTTGTTTTTTAAATATATATTTATATATACTGTTTTCTTGAAGAATATGTTGGTTTTTTTTTTTTTAAATTCTAATCTACTTTTGTGTTGTGTGGTTTGAAAAACTTAGTATCTCAGTTCCCCAATGCTCTTGAACAGTGAAGTTGCTGCTTCTTACATGCTGTTTTGTTGGTTTGAAAGGCCTTAAATGATGGCATGTTATGTCATTTAAAACAAAATAATCACTTTTCAGTATTTGGATTATCAGAGATATTGCCAGTTTTTGTGAGTTTTGGTATCTTTTCTTAAAGGTTCCAAGAAGTTTCATGACATTTTAATTTTACATAATAATTATGTATATAGCACTTTTAGACTATTGTAATTATACAGAAACATATATATATATATATACACACATAAGTATATATATATAGTTTATAACCTACATTTTCTGGAGTAGTTATAAAATATTTGATGTAAATAACCCCAATAAATTACAGACGTGTTAAAATACCACAACTATTTATTAGAGCCATCTTGTGTAAGGCCATTGTGTACATAGCTCTGCACTGTTGTGTGCTTTGTAAGAATGCCTGTCCAATCATCTGTTTTGTTTATACTGGCTTACTGTGTGAGCTTATGTGTTCATGTCTCCTATTGGTTACATTTTTATCCATGTTCTCTGATAAACCACAGTTATTGGTTAGTATTTTACTTATACAGAAAATATATTATTACATTGTTGTGTAAATAACTTTTTTTATTTGTTATTCAGTCGGCTAGGCACATTTTTTAAAAATAATTTTTAACACTAAGATGAATTAGCGAATAATTTAGGTAACTGAAAAAGGGCCTTATTAATTGGTTTTCATGAAATGTTAAATTATCTTGGAAATGTTTTTCTTGCTAATTTACTTGTAACAAAAAATAAAAATTGCTAAATTGTTGTGTGTTTACATGGACGAGTAGCTAGAGTCAGTTACCATTATAAAAAAAGGGAAGTTAACTACTGGTTGTTATAAAGGAATTGCACAATGTCTATTTCTCTGACATTATAGTTACACTCAATACTCTGACTGTTGGAGGCTAATCTGATACAGTGTAAGTTTGTTGTTATAGCTTGTTTATACATATGCAGGCATAGAATTGTAAATACAGCTAAGTAGATTTGAAGAGATCTTATCATTAATTCGGAGATGTAACTTTCTTTCTCTCCCCCTCCCCCCTCCTCACCCCCATGACTACAATTTAAAAAAAAAAAACCACAGGCATCTCTTTTTATATTCACAAAAGTATTTATTTTGACTTAAAATTACCATTTGGAAAAACTTGAAAATATTTCTGATTTTCTTGTTAGAAACATGAAAATACATGAAAGTTCTCTAGGAAAAAAAAGTTTTTTTTTAGTTGATTGGTTACATCTCTGTATTAAATGTTTCATTAATTATTTATTTAAACTCTTGAATTGTACATTGGAATTGCAGTAAAAATATTGTATCTTAATTTGGAATCTTGAAATCTGCAATATTATTGTTTAGCTATTGTATGAAACTGAAGGAGGTACAGACTTATTACTTTTTTGTTTATTTTCATATCTTCTTGCTTAAACTTCCCACTTTACAGGGTCGTACTTATAAATATTTTTTTTAAAATGGAGAGTAGACGTGCAACGTATGGACTCTGTTACTAGATCTTTGAGACTTGGAGATAGAACTGTCAAAAGGTTTTCAAAATTATTTTCTGGTTTATTTTCATGGTTTAAATCTTTGTCAGGAGAGAAAGCTAACAGGGAATATTTGGAAGTTAGTGCTTTTTGGTTTATGCTGTTTGATATGGTATAGAGGAAATATAAAGTTGCACGATTTTTATTTACTACTGAACGAGAATGGGCTGGGAACTATTAGTGACTACTTTAAAATTTTTTAATGTGACTATAAAATAAAAGAAAAAAAATTTACCTTGAGAACAATGAACTTTTTTTAAAACAGTGTTTTATTATTATTAAATACTTTAACATGTGTGACTTAACACTTTGTACTAATGCTTTAATCTCATTAAAGTTTTAAAATTTGCTATGTAAACATGAATAAAAAGATCTCAATATTTTTTCCCCCCTTCATAAAATGATACATTTTAACTTGTCATAATATATAAGATAACATGTTTCATAGTTCATACATATTAAATATTATAATCCAGTGAATTTGAATTAGCAAGCCAGCCCCTACAATATCTCTGCCCATGTTTAACATAGATATCATGTTGTAGCAGCAGGCTCCTGCTGTAACCACCTATCTTGTTGTCCTCTTTGATTCCCTGCTAATGTCATTGCAGTAAAATCTTATCTGCTCAAGTTGTGTTCCTAGCAGCCAGTCTAGTAGGAAATTGTAGACCCCCTCATGCCTTTGTTGTCATTTACATATGTTTTATGTATATATGTGTACATATGTTTCATCTACATGTCTGTTTTATACTACCCTTTAACAGAGCATAATATTTGTTCATTAGCTTTTTAGTTCTAATAATCTTGATTCAGACATAACTTGTGTGTGCAGGATTAACATACATAATTAACTCACAATTTTTTTTTAAAAAGATTTTATGTGTGATAATTAAATTAAGTTTTTTGGCCATGCTGAAGAATTGTAAACAAGACAATGGCAGAAGCTTGCTGCTGTTAACACTGTTTTAATTAAACTTGTTTTAAGTTTTACTGTATTTTAACTTAATTTGTTGAAACGAGAACCATTTACAGAATTGCAGAGGTTTTTCTCTTTTTGTTTTCTTTGACCTATTAATTTTGAAAAGAGGCATAACATTTTTTGTTATTGAGAGATAATGAAAGAGAAGAGTTAATGAAAAAGCAATGTTTTTACTAAAAGTTAATTTATACTAAATTTTATACTTGTATTGCTAATTAAAAACAAACTTATATACTGTTATTTAAACAAAAAGTTTGAATTTATTTACAATACTTTTGTAGAAATTTTTTGAATCTTATGTTAAAAATGAATATATACATTTAATAATGCTAACATTATTTCAGTGTCAGAATTAATATAAGTTTCTATTTGCATAGTAATTGTGAAGTATTTTATGCTAAAAATCACATTCAGGAAATACATGAAATCAAGCAGTGTGTAAACGTTATAGAAAGTTCTCTCCATTGTTTATACATTATTTGGGCTCTGATATGATTCACACAATGTTTCAAGATATGTCTTTTGTATATCTTGTCCATCATTTTTTTTGGGTTGTTATATTTAAAACAATAAACCACACCCTGTTAATTGTACATACGACATTGGTTGTTCAATTTTTAATTTTTATTCTGACTTTTATTTTTTTTGCTTGTGAACAAAACTATTTATTTTTTTAACGATAGAATTAGTAATGTAATCCATGCTTACTGTTGGTGTCTTGTCAAGTTTTTTTTTTCATGTAGGCTGATTAAAACGTGCTCAGTGGCTCATACAACTTGTAACAATAAAAAGAAAATGTTAACTAACAGTTCATTGTTTTGGTGATTCTTTTTCTTTTAATAGTTATTATGGTTTTTTTTTAATTCTTTTTTTTTGAGTTTTCTAATTATCATTTTTTCTATTTTTTTTTAAAAATAGTTTTTTAATTAGTTTTTTCTTGAAAAAATTTAACTTTCACATTCTGATGTTTATTAGAAACTTGATAACAAGAGATTAGGTCTACGCAAACCTTTCAAAAAGTTAATGTATGATTACAAACTTAAAAATCTTGAATTTATTATTTTTCTTGATGTCCTCTAGTTCATTCAGCTGCCATTAAAACCACAAATCCATTTTTAAAAATTAACTATTTAGTTACAATTCTTGTCTTACAACTCACAATCTACAACCTTTCACCAAGAAATTCCTTTGAATGAGTGCTTAAATTACATTCTGAGCCTCAAACAGTAAACAAAAAATTATAACAATCAAAATTATTTTCATAAAATAGATTTATTCTCTGATAAAAATGGATCTATAAGAATGTTTAAAAAAAATCACAGATAATTATGAGTGGATTTGTTAACATAAAACTGAATAAAAAATACACATGACCAGGCAATATCACAGGAAATGGAATGTAAAATTAACAAAGATATAATGCTTGTTTTGAATCTCCATATTGATGGGTAAATATTAACAAACATGATGTAATGATTGTCATTAAATTCTGACAATTAATTGTATAACTGTTGGAAAATTTAATACTATAACTAAAGCTGCAATCAATGCAATTTATTTACAGTAAAAAAGGTTATGACAAAAGCTTCATTTTACAAAACCTACTTTATACAAAAGAATAAAATAATATGCTGAAATTAATGCACATTTTCAGAAGACTTTACTTGCATTAATTACTATTATAGTGTTTAGTAGGCTACTAGTTTTAGCTTTACATTAAATAAATCACTTGGAAGCTCTTACACAATCAATATTTATGTTTTCAAAAAAGGTAAAGTAAAATTCACAGCAAAAGAAAATATCAAAATTTAAACCAAAAAGGTGAATTATGTGTAGCTCTAGGTCAATATTAATGCATATATCTATATTGATGTATAGATCTATATTGCAAATCATATTCTTTCAGATAGAGAATTTACACTAATGTCAATTTTTAAAATTACTGTACTAGTAATTTCAACTTATGTTGAAAAAGCAGTTAACTTGAGCTAATCATTATATTTTAAAATATGATGTACAAAAATTTACAAAACATTTTAATTTACAAATATTTCTTAAGTAATGTAGGCAGTACATTATTCATATTTTACTCTGCATGACATTTAATGTATGTTTTTCAACTTTTAAAAGTGTACACAGATCTAAAAAAGCTGTTAGTGGTATAAATGAACAAAACAAAAAAATGAATTTTTTTAATTAATAAATAGACTATAAATTACTCTGTTAAGCCTCTTCCTCAGGTACATGCAGCCTTTGATCTTTTTCTTCCTGATTATTATTTTTTTCTTTTTCTTGACCTTTAGAATGAGAATTATTCTTATGACCTTTATGACCTGTCTTATTTGAATCTAGATCCTGCTTGATCTTCTGCAACTTATCGTCTTGTTTTTTCCTCTGGTGCTGCAGAGTTTTCTCCCTGTCCATGATCTGGTTGGACCTTTTCTCTTTCATCTTGGACTCTATTTCAGCTTCGTGATCGAGCAGCATCTGTTGTCGTTGTTGCCTTTCTTTCCAACTCTCCTCCACCTGCAAAAATTTTTGTTAAACAGCTTACTGAAAGTTTGAAGTTTTATAAGTAATTAACCCAATATGTTAAGGGTCATACATAATAGAATTTCCACACTTGTTGGGGGTAGGGGGTACTGTTTCCTGTGTTAAGCTACATGAGGAGAGGAAGTCAAGAAATGTAACAAAAAAAAGGGTTTATTTTGTTTTTTCCCAATGACAAAAATGAAAAAAGTATTTATTTTGGGAAGATGTCCAAAGCACAGTTAATTTGGCATAGTTTGGGAATTTTTATCTGTCAAATACATTTTTAAAAATAATGTATCCACAATAAAGACAAAATACAATAAATAAGGCGAAACAAAAACAAACAGGTTGCCCATAAATATTTTTTTTTTTTAAATTGAATAAAAACAACACATAAATGTTGAAGTTAATACCTTTTTATCATGCTCTTCAATTCGTTTTCTTCTTTGTTCTTCCAATCTTCTGTTCAGCTCCAATTCTCGCTGTCTGATCTTTTCTACCAAAGGAGAATTTTGATTCGCCTGCAGTGAGTTTAAACATGAATAAATTAAAATAAACAGCTTTAAATATTTTCACATGGCCTACGAATCTCTTATCTGTATATTCACTTAATAAATCTTTGGCACATGTTAGTTTTGAATTAGTTGAATATGTCTACATTATAAATAATCACTTATGTTTTTCTTAAAATATTTGTTTTATTGCAAAAATATCAAATGAATGACTAACATAATAATTCATTTCTTGGTGTAAATAAAAAATCAATTTTGAAAATTCAGAGAAAATAAAACAACAACAAAAACAAATAACAGGTAACTCATAAGAAATGAGCAGTTAAAAAAAAAAAGAATAAAGAACTGCTACAATAATTAACAAACTTACAGCGCCATTTTGAGATTCTTTCTCTGAGTTGGTCTCTTGTGTGTTCTGATCCTGGTCATTCTGTGTGGAGTGAAGTCATCAAAAGATACAATTATGATCAGAATTTTTTTTGCTGCATATTAACTATCTGCATTGGCTTACTGGATACATAAGACATACAATATTGATTGGATGAAGTAACTAGTTGAATGATTTATTTTAATACAAACTAGTCAAATTATGGAAACAAGATTTTTCAAGTATAATTTGATTTAGATATTAATGGTTATTTTTATCCAACTTGTTTTCTTTTGTTTCCAAATTTGTTTGGTAGTGTCTGCTTTTTGCAACATTTTAAGTTTGGTAAAAAATCTCACTGGAAACACAAAGACTATTTCACTTACTTTTCGGTTATTTTTCTCTTTTTTCTTTGTGTTTTTTAGTTCATCGTTTGACCTGTACATCTGAAAAAAAATCAATACACTATAAAACTCAACCAATCACTGAATCAGCTTAGTTTTTACTCTTAAGTTTTTTTAATTTGTCTACCACTTTTTTTTTTATAATGATAAAAATATCATAAAAATGTTGCCTTAAAATTATTTTTAGCAGATAGCTGATAACTCAATCACCAACAATTACATTGTTGTTAAAGGTGTGATATTTGGTTAGTACCAGTATTGGTAACCATTATTAAAGCTTGGTTTTTATACATGAATTCATTAGGTTAAAATATTTTTTTAAAGAGTTTAGTCTCTTCTGAAAACGTCTTTGCACATTTGAGTTTAAGTTTTGGTATTTTAATAACATTAACAATTTATATAGGCTAGAACTAAACAATTATTTGACTTCTGTATGTGTTCAAGAACAGAGAGAAAATGAATAATATTTAACAATATACATTCTTAACTATCATATTACTTTAAATTAAAATGGCAAAATGGGCCTAAACAAAGAGAACAAAAACCTTACATCTAGTCTGTCTTCACTTTCTTTTCTTGGTGGCTCACTCATCGACTGCCGAATTCTTTCCTTTTTTTCCATTCTTTTTTTCTTGTGGATGCTCTGGGAAAAAAAAACATTTATTAAAAAAATAAAAAAAATAAAATAAAAGCAGAAACAGGCCTAAAATTATTGTTGTGATAGACAGAGGGTTTCGAATATTGGCCAGATATGCAAAGAGGCGTAGCGACCCTTCCCGGCGCCCGGGGACAAACTTTTCGATTTGCACCCCCCCCTCAAAATTTCGATTTGCACCCCCCTCAAACTTGTTTTGCAACCCCCCTCAAACTTTCAATTTGCACCCCCCTCAACCTATCAATTTATTTTTCCAACCCATTTTGGCACCCCCTAAGGTTGGCGCCCGGGGACATATGTCCCCCCGCCCCCCAACTCGCTACGCTACTGTTCACTGGTGAAAAGTTAAACTCCGCCACGATTTGCCAGCATTCAAACACAACCTTGACCTATTTCTGATGTCTAGACTTGAATATTTAAACGCACGCCGCAAAAACAACTTATTATCTGCTTATGGTTACATTGGTTAAGGTTGGGTTAGGATTTGGGTTAAACACTGACTAAAAGTACCCAGAGACATAACGAGGGGGGGGGGGGGTGCAGACCGGGTGACACCATTTAGGGGGGTGACACCAAGGCAAAAAATAGCAAAATATATAGAGAAAAACTTGAGAGGGGGTGCAAATCGAAAGTTTGAGGGGGGAGGGGGTGCAAATGAAAAGTTTGGGGGGGGGGGGGGTGCAAATCGAAAATTTGAAAGTTTGTCCCCGGAAGGGTCACTACGCCTCTGAGGGGTGACACCATTAAGTCAAAGTGCCGCACCGAGTGTAACCCGACCTCGCTACGCGACTGAAAGTACCAGTAACGCAATTTCCATATCCTTTTTATTCATTTTTATATTTTTAACTAAGGGGTCGTTCATAAATGACGTCACACTTGTAGGGGGGGGGGGGTCCGTAATTAACTCATTTTGTGACAGTTTGTAATGAGGGGAAGGGGGGATGACCCCCTAATCTTTTTCTGGGTGACGGGGGATAACATTTTAGCGGGATGTATCTGGGCAAGATTGGATAAACGAACTATTCAGGAATAGTAGGCCTATATTTTTGGTGACCAGCTCATTGACGTACACCCATAAATATAATCGCACTCTCACGTGACTACTCACCGGCCATTCCAAGAAAAATCTGTTGGTGTTTTCCTCCTCAATCCTCTTTTCTTGTTTCTTCAGCAGCGAGAACTCCGTCACACTGCGATACCGGATGTACTCCCTGAGGATAAAAACCAGGCAAATGAAATAGCATAAATCTCAGGTCCCAACTCTAACACACCATTATTAAACCCTATCACACTAACCCACCCTTATTCAGAGGCGTAGCAATCCTTTCCGGCGCCCTGGGCTAACTGTCGATTTTGCGCCCCCCTTTCGCATTTATTTATAAATTTTCACGGTGAAGAAAAAGCACCCCCCCTTCCATTTGGAAAGGTTGTTGGCGCCTTTTACCTGTAACTGTCCTTAAAAAATATTTTAACGTAATGTAAAAAAAGTGATGTAGAAAACAGCTAAACCCGTTCAGCAGAGCGAAGCAGTAGTCTATTTTCTTAACTTCGACTGTGTATCATTAACTAATGCAGATCAGGATGTGCTTTTTCTTATTTTTTTTCTACTCCATATGGCGCCTTCGGCGGTATCCCCATGCATTGCGGCCACCCCACCCATTGTGGCCGCCCAACCCGTTCCCCCCTCCCGAGCTACGCCTCAGCCCTTACTAGTATAAATGCATTTTTTTCAGGCATCTTTTGTGGTAGGAGGGGGGGGGGGGGAGGATGGGCAGTGCCGGTGCCAGGTTATTTAGCGCCCTAGGCAAAACTTTTCAAAACGCCCCCTTTCACACAAATTAATTACTAAAACATATGTAAAAGAAAATAATTAATTAAAAGTGATATACTAATTTATTATAAGTAGACATGAAACTCAAATTTTACTTGCCTCTTTCGTCGTAAAAGTTTATACTAATTCATTCGATTCCAGTTTGCAAGCATAATCATATTCTATTGAAATTGTTGCAAAGTCCACGAGACTACTTTGTACTTTACGACAATGACCCCCCCCCCCTTTTTTTTTAGAAAATCCCCACCCCCCTCTCCCGGGGGGAAAAAAGTCTGAAAAAAAAAGCATAGTTTTTCTAGTGTTGGGCTCTTTGCAGACCTCCCTTGATGAGTTCCAGAAACTTACCTGTTTTAAGCTTGACTGTCTTTAGTTATAATTGTAAAATGTCTGCATTATGTGATTATGTAACGATTTTTTTGTTTTTGAAAAATAAAAGTTTGTAAATGTTATAGATTCCAGCATACAATTGTTACATATGAATCCTTTAGGAGAGGGCGAAAAATATGAAAAAAGCACATAATTAATTAGATGATTAATTTGCGACTAAGACGATTTTATACGCATTTATTGCACTATCTCATAATGTATATCTACTAACATTAAGTATTGCAATCTACAACGGCTGCTAATGTGATTGTTTTTCTACATGATAATGCTTAAAAAAACCTACCAAACTATTTTGTTTAAAACTTCTGCTATATATAATTTTTGCAATAGCAAATGCTAACTTAAAGTTGTATTTATAAGTAAGCTTTAGACATAAGGTGCAGGAATTTGAAATGAATGTAAAGTTAAGGAACGAATTCTCTCCCATTTGGAAATTCAAATACTAAAATTCTATTTAGGGGAAATAACTTTCACAAGAGTAGCTAAATTAACCTAGTGTAACTAAGACATTCTTGAAAAATACAAGAAAACGATCTAAATTTCATTACATAATAATTATAATAAATCTTTTATATTAGTTATGTAACACTGTCAAAAGAATATATTTTACTGATTGACTACTTAACTGTAGGTTTTGTTTGAAAGTCTAAATACGCTAGCTTTATTATAACATACTTCTATTTCAATTTTGATGACATACATTGAACTGCATTTTCTCGGCTCTGTGAAAACATAGTAAAATACTACTTTTTCTTACAAAATATTTTTAATAGATCAGATAAATGAAAACAAATAAATTAAATTAAATTTAAAAAAAAATTGAATTTCCAAACTAAAATTCAAATACGGTTAACTGTTTAAGACATTGCTGTAATTATCGATAAAATCTAAAAAAAATTATAATTAAAAAAAAAACAACAAAGTTTACGGTTAGTTATAAATTATAGCCTATATAATATTATATATTAAAACTTTAAGAGTGGTAATTTAGATTCCTAAAAAAAAACTAAAGATCTCTTTGTAGTGTGTTCGTATAAAAAATACGACACTTTAACACTTCGATACTTTATACCTACGAAACCTTATCAGCAACAGCTTTCCGCCGTTACTCCCATATCTAAACGATTCATCAAAACTTACCAAACAAGTACAATATTTTGAACATCCCTATACACCAGGACAGATTTCTAATTCAAAGTAAGAGAAAACGAGACTTACAAGCCCTATTAAAAACCAAAATTGCACGTGTTTTGGAACGTCCCGTCATGCGCTGGAGCGATCTCTAAATCAACATTAAAATTAGATAACCGTTTGGAATGTTCGAAATTTAAATTACGAACATATCGTTTTCTACATCAATTATGTGACACCAACATAAAAAGGCAAAGTGACTGGTAAAAAGCGCCCCGACCTTTCTAAATAAGGGAAGTGACATCGCGAATAAATATAGGCCTATATAGAATTTTGGGGTGGGGGAGGGTGCAAAATTGATAGTTCGTCCTGGGCGACGAAATAGATCGCTTCTCCTTTGTATATTACCATCTGTAGTTTATAAAAGATAATCAAAGTTATTGATTATTAGGTACTTTTTGATAATAGCTATTAAACCTTTTTGCGCCCCCTAGGGATGGCGCCCTAGGCGACAGCCTAGTTCGCCTTCTAGGTAGCGCCGGCCTGAGGGGGGGGGGGGGGCACCAGTAGCGTAGCGAGGGGGGGGGGGGGGGGGGGGGGTGGGCGGGGGTGGCATATGTCCCCGGGGGCCGACCTTAGGGGGCGCCGAAATGGGTTGGAAAAATAAATTGAAAGGTTGAGAGGGGTGCAAATCGAAAGTTTGAGGGGGGGGGGGGGGTGGTGCAAATCGAAAAGTTTGTCCCCGGGCGCCGGGAAGGGTCGCTACGCCTCTGGGGGCACCGAGACTCCTCTCGATGCACGCTCCCCCTCGAACAAAATTGAACTTATATACAAAATAGATACTTCAAGTTTTGACTTCAACCAGTGTCCGCCCTCCTCCCGTCCAATCCCTCGGAAAGTTGCAAGTGCTCCCCCTCCCTCCCCCGGAGAAAAATGTCTAAAAGAAACACTAGAAGGAGAGAGCTCTATAACCCCCTAACACCCCTGCCTACATCACTGAATAGTGGCCATAGGCAGTGGCGTAGCGAGGTCGGGTGTCACCCGGCGCGGCACGTAATGGTGTCACTCCCAGAGCGTAGCGACCCTTCCCGGGGACAAACTTTCAAATTTTCCATTTGCACCCCCCCCCCCCCCCCCCTCAAACTTTCGATTTGCACCCCCCCCTCAAGTTTTTCTCTATATATTTTACTATTTTTTGCCTTGGTGTCATCCCCCTAAATGGTGTCACCCGGTGCGGTCAGCACCCCCGCCCCCCCCCCTCGCTACGTTTCTGACCATAGGCATTTTCTTTATTATCATCAATTTAATTCGGACTTGCCTAGATAACAAATTCTTGTTCGATTGCACAATGGTAAGATTTTTTTTTTAAAAAGGGAAATAATCGTAAAGCAACAATGCATGAACTATTTGGTAAAATTACGACCCATGAAGGTTTTTAAATATGAACCACTTCCTCCCCTCAAACAACAAGCCGGCCTACCTGTATTCATTGAATTCCTTAACGCTGCATTTGATTTCCCCATTGTCGGTCACTAGACCGTTGTCCACCAGGTGTCGCCTCGTCTTGGGGGAGTTGAAGTAGAACTTGAGGGACGGGTCTGTCAGTGAGTCGTAGCCCCCGGGCGCTTCCCGACCCTGGGGGTTGCTTAAGTCGAAGTCGTAGTGCTGGAAGGATTTGTACTTGGGTTCACCGATCTGATGGCAAAAAGAAAATTGTGTTAAATAAACCGGGAGTGATCTCCCCTAAACTTTCTCGAATATTCTTATATAACTTGAAATATAGACATGCTTTTTAATTACTTAAACTTCTAAAAATAGAATAGGATCTCATAGAAAAAAGAATTGCGCACCAAGCGAACGCCAAAACAAAATGTGCATAATAGTGTGCAATATTATTAGTAGGCCTACTTTATAAATTTACATGCGTTTTTTTGAGAAATCAAAAATAGCGTAAATTAGTACTTCCGGTCCCCGGAAATTACTCAAAATTTGATAGAAGGTAGAGAATTAGATCTTTTACTTACGTGTGAAATTTCATTTATCTATCTGAAATAGTACTCAAGTTATAGGCTTTTGAAAAATTCAAAGTAGAAAAAGTACCACTTCCGGTTATCGGAAATCGCTCAAAAGTTGATACGGATCTACGATTTTGATAAAATACTTATATATAAAATTTCATCAACCTAGCTGTAACGGTACTCAAGTTATCGTGTTTACACACACACACACACACACACACACACACACACACACACACACAGACACACAGACATACGGACAAGATTGCAAAATTATGTTTTTCCGTATTAGGGAGGTGTAAAACGTCGAGATTTGTAAAAATCTCGATTGTTTTTTGCACGTGTACTAGACTTTCTCTATACTTCGTATATACGAGAAAGTAAAAAAGGATTTATACTTGGTACTTGGGTTCACCGATCTGATGGTAAATAGAAAATAGAAAAATTGTGTTGAAAAAAAAAAGTTTTGCTGGTGCTAGACTAGAATTTATCAACTTGCCATCGCAAATCATACATTTAGGACGCTGACTCCCATTAAGTTACGTTATACATGTGAATCCTTATTTTACGACCACTTTCTTTTTCAACCCTGTTTCTGTGCACACCAGCCTCTACTTTCCCTAACGTGAGTTAGGTACCCATCAGAGCGGATTCGAACTCGAGACTTATGGGTTAGCCGTTCAGCTCTCTACCGCTAGGCCACTCAGTCCCATAGTAAGTTTGAAGGGGTTAAAATATTAAGTAAGAAATCACGGGAGGTACAACCACGGCAGTCACAAGTCCAGAGTTTCTTCCAGGCATCTCTTCGCCCCCCCCCCCCTCCAAAAAATTCTACCGCCCCCCCCCCCCCGAACAAAATGAAATGTATATAATTTATATAGAAAATATATACTTTTAACAGTGTCCGCCCCCCCCCCCCCTTCCCGAAGAAAGTCTACCGCCCCCCCCCCCCCGCCCCCGAAAATTTCAAGTGCCCCCCCTCGGAGAAAAAAGTCGGAAAGAAACACTGCCTAGGTTCGTTCACGAAGTTGGACTTGTTGTCTAAATCCTGCACCATATTCTCAATTAAGAACGAAGAAGAAGAAAGAAGAACTGCCTATGTGTGACGCCTAGGTGTGACGTCTTTTATAGCCGCATACAACTGACAAAAAAATTTACCCGAATGTACCCGCACCCATAACAAAGAATGACGTGACACTTACTTTATTGGTGTACAACGTGAAGCTACCCCTGGGGCTGGGAGGCACGGGAAGCTTGGTGTCCAGCGATACCCTGGCCCACACTGGCAGCGTGTCCCCGGCAGGGAGAAACGTCTTGGCGAAAATTTTCTGGCGCCTGGGTAGTGCCAGGAGTTCTATGTGCGAGACTGGAAGAGAATGGATAATTAAATACATTAAAAAACATTGGTAATAAACAAGCTTTCATGTATGCACTTAAAACAAAGATAATATGGATTTTTTTTAACTAGGGGTCGTCCATAAATGACGTCACACTCGTAGGTGGGAAGGTTTTTTTTGTGACGGTGTGTGATGAGGGGAGGGGGGGGGGGGGGTTCAGATAGTGTGACGTCACATATTTGCATAATTTAAAAAAGCAATGTTAGAAAACGAATTTTAGACGTTATTTCGCGTTTTAGTAAACTGTTTTAATAAATTGTAATAGGAATTGATTAAACTACTCCGTTGACAGAGTTCAGACAAGATTTTGGAAAAATATCGTATTAAAAAAAATTCAACTGCAATTTTGAGGCAAAAAAAGCGTGAAGTCATTTATGGATAACCCCCCCCCCCCCCTATAATCTTCTTCTTCGTTCTGAATTTTAGTGTTGGAGGATGTTAAGTATTACGTGTCAACTCGTTCTGCGCCTAAAGGTGCTTGACTCCGATTTCAGCCTGCTTTTCTTTATGAATTTGAAGAGAGAAAGGAAGATGAAAAATCTTTTAAAATGGATTATATACATATTATATAGCCTACGAGTGGATGTGGATTGGGAAAAGGGGACTACCCCAAGACATTGTCCTGCCAGAGGTGTAGCTAGGGGAGGGCGGGTGGGGAGGCCGACCCGGGCGGGGGCCACAAACGGGGTAAAAAAAATAAAAAAGCTCAATCTGAGCTGCGTCACTGAATTATACAGTCTAAATTTAGAAAAATAGAATACTTGGCTTTACAGACGGTTTTATCTGTTTTCTGCATTAATTGTTTGACACCAAAATAAAAATAAAAATACCCACCATAATAGCAGTTGGAAAGGTTGGGTGCGCATTTTACCAATCACTATAATAGCAGATTGGTAAAATTCGCATTCAAACTTTTTCAAACTTAAGTTGGGGGGGGGGGGGGGTGGGGTGGGGCGGAAGGGAGGGGAGGAGGGGCTTTTTGCCAACTTGATAAACTATATATAAATTGGGAGGAAAGGACGCAACATTAATAGTTCGCTACTCTTCTGTGTCGTCGGTTTCTTAATCTTTTAATATCCCAGCCCCTGTGCACCTATGACCCCAACGGTAAAAAGATAAGAAAATCCCGATCTCAAATAAAACAGTTGATCGTCTCCTGCTTTCAATAGCCCCATTTAATATTCCGTAAGTCTTTTCTAGTAGATAAAACATGTTTGACTACACTACCAATCTGTTTTTAATGATAAGGCGATCTCGTAAAGATTACAAAGAAACTTTCTATTGTTACCGTACAAAGCACATTCTACTCTAGATCTTCACACTACTTCTACACTGGTGCCTTGACTTATCCAGCTCATGGCATTAGCTGATATCAATAGTATCAATATTTATTTGGAAAACAACAATGGGTAGGTTATAGTTGCTTTTAATCCCGGAATTTAACCATAAATGTAGCATTGATTCGGATCTTATCGAAGAGCGCACCTACATACTACATAAATAGATACTTTGTAGAGGTAGTATCGCAAATAACGATACTAAAGGCAATGAGTTAAGATTTAAGATTCGTTGCAGGTTTGAGACTGAGGTATCGCACCAACGATCAATAGGCCAAGTTAACAAATGTATCAATTTGGTTTTTATTCGGGGAACGGTGTGGCCTAGCGGTAGAGCCTTGACGGGTACCCTACTCATGTTGGCAGATGAGCATTTTGCTGACCAAACTATCCCTTCATATGCCGAGGTCTCTCCACCCCCTCCAACCCCCCCCCCCCCCCCCCACAAAGAGATGTCTGGAAGAAACACTTCTTGGGCACCAACAAAAAGATGAATAGTTTTAAATAGATTTAAAACGTAGCCCTCACGTTTAAACGTGCATTAGAGTCTAGCTTTATTTAGAAAAGAATCAGCAAGCACATATATAGAAAGTAACTCATCATGTAAAATAATGGCAACCTACAAAATTGATAACAAAGCGTCCAACAAACCTACAATTGGGTCCCAACATTATAAACGATTAAAACATCCCTAATATCGTGATAATTAAATCATTATATTAAAGACTAAATATTCTATAAACTTGGTAATTATTTGAAGGAAGGCGTGACCCAGAGGTAGAGCGTTTGACTACTAACCCAAAAGTTTTAGATCCATCCAACCTTAATGGGTATCCAACTCACTTAAGCGAAAATAAAGGCGGCTGGGCATGGTGCTGACCATACTAATCCTTTATATGCCGAGGTCACAGAATAACGTCTACAGCCCAACCCCTCCCGAACAAAATACAATGTATATAGACAATAAATTTCCTAAGTACCAAAATATATTGTTGAGATTTAATTATTATTAATGATTAACAACATTTGCACAAGCTATATCAACATTTAACGGTCGCAACCTGAAACCCATTCATAACATTATAACCCAAGTGTTCATATTACAGACACAGACTTTGTCACACGAACACTAGCTGACAATCATCAGCAACGTGTTAATTAATTAATCTCGTCAGTTGAGTGATTAGCCATTGTGGAGCACACAATCGCAGCTCATGTGTGACGCAGTGTGTCCATATTGCGGTTTCAGACCAAGGGGGGTAATCAATGCGAACCATAACCTTCGAGTAGATGTAGCAGTTTAAAATTTTGTTTTGCTTCAGTAGCAGTTTAAAATTTGTTTTGCTTCAGACTGAAGTAATTCGTTTAACCAATGGGTAACGGGTTACGAAGTGCACGTAAAAATATATTTCCCCTGTGTAGACGATGTGACAAATGGATGGGATTAAAGCCTCAACGAATCTCGTGCAGAGGCATAGTTGAGGGGGGGGGGGGCGGGGTGAGTGGTTTGGGGGGGGGGGGGATGAGGGCAGCCACACTGCATTACAGATTTTATACATAGTCGAAATAAAAATTGACACACACATGCAGTGGCGTAGCGAAGGGGGGGGGGGGTGCGGACCGCACCGGTGACACCATTTAGGGGGGGTGACACTAAGGCAAAAAAATAGCAAATATATAGAGAAAAATTATAATTCCACTTAATTAAGTGACTAAGTCGAGTCTTTTAAGAGGTGCAAATCGAAAGTTGAGGGTTGGGGGTGCAAATCGAAAATTGAAAGTTGTCCCCGGGAAGGGTCGCTACGCCTCTGAGGGGTGACACCATTAAGTGCCGCACCGGGTGACACCCGACCTCGCTACGCCACTGTATACATGGTATTTAAAAATGATTTTTATTATTCTTCTATATCGATTGTTAGCACTAGATGTATGATCTATATGCACGCGGCCCTATTTTTAAAAAAAATTCATTTCGAATTATAACACTGTAAAACTCACCAATTTTTTTACGTAGCAGTTTAAAAACGGAATGTTGGTACGTAAATTTTAGTTACATAAAAGTTATATTAATTATGTATCACATTCTACTTAAAAAAAAAAAAAACACACGTAAATTTGCAATTAAAAAAAAATTGCAAAAAGAAAAACAACCTTACGCAAATTAAAATACTGTAAGTTAAAAATAAACTAATTGTTAAATATTAGCATATGTGTCGCTAAAATTAATTTACCGAAAAAGAAACAAACATAGTAAAAAAAAACATGCTAACAAAAAATGAATGTATTGTATTGTCTTAAAGCAGCTCTATACTCTATCCACCTAAAATACTTCAACGATCTTGCTGAAGACGGGAGTAGCTTTGCTTCTATTTCTATTTCTAATCATTCTATTACTCACCTTCACCCATTTTATAAACACAAAAAGAGTCCCAGAATTCCTCAGAACAACTTTTCTCTCACTCTCTAAGCAAATAAAGAGGAACAAAAAATGAATAGATTAGCCCGTAGCTCAGAACACACACGAAGTCAGATTCAACTATTGAATATTCAACTCGAATTAAAACCGACGGAAGTTTAAGTAAACATAAGGTATCCTCCTGTGAAATTTACGACCAACTCAAAAATTATTTGACATGCAGTTTGAAAATTGTTCTGGTTGACAAGAAGACAATCACAGTTTTTCTTACGCGGGGCTGATCGTATGTTCCATAGCCCGTGCTTATAAACTCGGACCAATAGAAATGACACCGGTTGGCGTGACGTTGACGGGCGAATAGACACAACATACGAATTTGGGGTTTCTTTTTTACGTGGATTGTGTAACTATAACGCAGGCATAGCGGGGGAACACACGCGAGTTATTGCTCTTGTTGTCAAGCAGTTTTAAAACAAAAAACTTTTTTAACATATGCTAATAATTGAAAACATAGTTGTCTGTCTGGTATTCTTATTAAAGTATTTTTTTTTCTAGAATTTTTTCAATAATGCGCATGCCTTGGATTAATTTGATATACAATTTTTTTTTTAAATAAAAAAAAAAGGAGAGGGGTGGGGGTCACAATAGAGTAGATACGGCAGTGTATTTGGCAAGGGTAGTCGTATGCTATTGGATAATAGCATTTTATTAATCATTTTTTGAGATGGCGAGGGGGGGGGGGGGGGTGTCAATTATTAATGACGTCAGGCTTTTTTAGTTGAGTGTTTTACCCTTTAACGTCACATGTCGTCACAAAAGCTGCCCCCCCCCTCACATTACAATACAGTCGTTATTATAATAACAAATAATTTTATTTTTTAATTTAATAAATACAGATTAATGCTTCTTTACACTTTTTAAAGGCGCCCCCCCCCCCTCCACCCGTCACGAAAATTTGAACCGACCCTTCAGTGCCGGCGCCAGGTTATTTATCGCACTGGGCAAAACTTACTAAAAGCGCCCCCCCCCCCCGCAATTTTTTTCGTGCCCCCGTATTATCAGAGGCGTAGCAACCTTTCCCGGCGCCCCCTTCAAACTTTCGATTTGCACCCCCCTCAAACTTTCAATTTGATTTTCCAACCCATTTTGGCGCCCCCCTACGGACAGCGCCCTAGGCGACCGCCTAGTTTCGCCTTATAGGTAGCGCCGACCCTGCGTCCCTTCCACAAAAGTCGTTTATGTAAGATCCCCCCCTACCCTTCCCTTTTTTGCGACACTAACGATTGGAGCTAGACAAATTAAATGTATACAAACAATAGTTACCCACTGTATAATTGTTTTAATTTTTGTGTGCCAGTATAATTCCTATTTGCAGACATGCTATTTTAATTGGATTTGAGAACAATGGTGTGCTGCTACTAGGTTCAGAATTTGATTGAGGCTGACCTTTAATTAAGACAAGGTTATCAATTTAGGCATTCTATTGATTAAAGACTGGTTGCCCAAACATTGGTCTACTGGCCTACACGAAGCTGAAAAAGACAAGAGTAATGTAAACTTCCAAAACCAATGTTCAATGTTTATAACTGTTCTTTTGCAGATGAAGCAGAGTCCATGTGTTTTGATTACATGCGGAAATGAAAGGCTTATACGGGTAAATCTTTGCTCAGCTTTCTGTGCTTTCCGACTAGAGCCAGGTACTGTTTAGAGCTGGGTAGACTCAACGTCCTACTGTCTGAAATTCAGGAATGGAACTTGGGCCTTTCTATTTGATGCACAAGGATATTATGTTACTATATTTTAAAATAATCACTTTGAGCCATTGATATTAGTTTAAAATTAAAAAAACAGGCGTTGTTTTAAAATGAAGAAAATAGAAAACTTGGAATGGCAAAATTTGGAAATAATTTGTTTTTGTTAGTTTATTTCAAGTTTTTAATTTAGAGTATGACGTTGATGAAATATATATATATATATATATATATATATATATATATATATATATATATATAGTTGAGCTAGTACTGTTATGAGACTCAAATAAAAAAAATTATTACCTAACCAGCTTTTCTTTCAGACTTCTTTTCTGGGGGGGGGGGGGGGGGGGGCTAAAATTTCCGGAGGGGCAGACACTAGAAAAAGTATATATTTTCTATATAAATTCTATTTGTTCGGGGGGCGGTATACGTGCTTTGGGAGGGGGGGGGGGGCGGTGGACGTAACAATATAAGAGTAAAGTTTTAATTAAAGTAGGCATGCGTCAGAGCATGACTCGAACCAGAAGATAGAGGTTATGCAGCTCTTTTAAGTCAGAGTCAGCCAACAGAGTCGTGACGCGAGTCAGCAGACGTGACTCCTGTATTCAATGAACTCAGACACCACGTGACCAGACGTGTAAAATACGGTGGCTAGCCTGACATGTCTTTGAATAACACAGCTTAAAATATTCCCTCCAATGCAAATCACTTGACTATGGGGGCTTGAAATAAACGGGAATAAACAAAACCCCACAATTTAAACAGTATCCGCGATTTTTAAAGCTGGCTGCTACCTCTATACAACTAAATTCTATTCCAGGATTAAGTCCCGTTGCTTCTTCAAACAAGTGTATCTATCAATCTCTAATCCCCTTATTAACGCTCCGAGCTTGATCGATGAATGGGAATTGACCGGGAATCGATAATCGATCAAGCAGATTCGCCCAGTTATGGTTCCAGGGATTAAAAATCGCAATTAATTTAGCCTCGCGAACCAATGGCAGATTATGGACGTCTGGATGGTGGCGAAAATAAAATGGTTGCCTCCTCTTTCATTTGGCGGTGTCGGGTGTAGTGACATTAGTTGAGTGCGCAAGTTGCGAGTGAGGTTTTATTGTGCAGGCCGGTCCGGTAACTATGTGAAGTTTGCAAACATATGACGTAAGCATAGGTTTAAATTCACTACCGCAAATTAGTCACCCTTCAGTGATCCCAAATCAACCATTCAGTACTCCCAAGTCACCATTCAGTACTCCCAAGTCACCATTCATTACTTTCAAGTCACCATTCAGTACTCCCAAGCCACTATTAAGTACTTCCACCAGACACCATTCAGTACTCCCAAGTCACCATTCAGTACCTCCAAGTCTCCATTATGTACTTCCACCAGACACCATTTCAGTACTCCCAAGTCACCATGTCAGTACCTCCAAGTCACCATTAAGTACTTCCACCAGACACCATTCAGTACTCCCATAGTCACCATTCAGTACTTACAAGTCACCATTAAGTACTTCCACCAGGCACCATTCAGTACCGTCAACCAATCACAATTCAGTACTCCCAAGTCACCAGTCATTACTTTCAGGTCACCATTCACCACCTCCTCCCGTCACCATTTATCACCTGTTCCACTCAATTCCTTTACAGTCACCATTCACTACTTCCAATAGTCACAATTCACTACCTGAGCAAGACACCAGTCACTAGTCACCTCTTCAATCGGGTCACCACCTGCACCAATCACCCACCTCAACCAAATCACCTCCTCATCCAATCACCATCCAACCAATCACCACCTCAACCAATCACCACCTCATCCAATCACCACATCATCCAATCACCCTACCCAACTTATCACCTACATCATCCAATCACCACCTCATCCAATCACCACCTCAACCAATCACCACCTCATCCAATCATTACCTCATCCAATCACCACCCAACTTATCACCACCTCAACCAATCACCACCTCAACCCAATCACCACCTCAACCAATCACCACCTCAACCTATCACCTCCTCAACCAATCACCACCCAACCAATCACCACCTCAACCAATCACCACCTTCAACCATCACCACCCAACCAATCACCACGTCATCCAATCACCACGTCATCCAATCACCACCTCTAACCAATCACCACCCAACCAATCACCACCCAACCAATCACCACCTCAACCAATCACCACCTCAACCTATCACCTCCTCAACCAATCACCACCCAACCAATCACCACCTTAACCAATCACCACCTCATCCAATCACCACCTCAACCAATCACCACCTCAACCAATCACCACCTCAACCAATCACCACCTCAACCAATCACCACCTCAACCAATCACCACCTCAACCAATCACCACCTCAATTAAATCACCACCTCATCCAATCACCATCCAACGAATCACCACCTCATCCAATCACCACCCAACCAACCACCACCTCAACCAATCACCACCTCAACCTATCACCTCCTCAACCAATCACCACCCAACCAATCACCACCTTAACCAATCACCACCTCATCCAATCACCACCTCAACCAATCACCACCTCAACCAATCACCACCTCAACCAATCACCACCTCAACCAATCACCACCTCAACCAATCACCACCTCAACCAATCACCACCTCAATAAATCACCACCTCATCCAATCACCATCCAACCAATCACCACCTTATCCAATCACCACCTCAACCAATCACCACCTTATCCAATCACCACCCAACTTATCACCACCCTCATGCAATTACCATCCCATTATCCCACAAATATCGCTTCAAACCATAATCCATACGCGCTAAAGCCCCATAGCCTTATATGGCCATTATAACAAGATTACGCATTAGAATTCAAGCACAGAGCCTAGGCGTTAAGATGAGTAGAACAGATGTTGGCCATGTATCAACCCCCCCCCCCCCCCACTTCTCTCCACACAACTGATTGACCCAAGGGACAGGACGTTACCTTTACAAATTAAAACCAGTAGTGCCGCAGGAGCTGCCGTAAGGAAATATAGTTGGTAATCCTATCGCCTAATGGGCTCTACTCCTGTTTGTTTTTCGGAGTTGTCTCTCCTCGATGGGGTTGCTCTCCCCTGCTAACTAGCCTCATCTGCCTGAGGGTTCAAACTGGGGACCTCCGGGTTTAGACACTGGGCGTTTATCTATATATATTTATTTATAATTCTCTTCTGGGAGTCGTTAGAAAACAAGCTGCAAGCGCGCTCCCTACCCACCCCCACCCCTACATGATCTGGTGAGCTGTGTTCACGCTAAATGTTTACATTCGTAGATTAGGCTATTAGGGGCAGATAATTTAGTTTGAAACGATTTTGAACTTAGGGGAGGTAACTAAGAGGAGGCTGCTTTCATGGGGGAGGGGGGGGGGGGTGGGGGGGAGGGTTTAGTGACGGCTATTAGGGGCAGATAATTTAGTTTGAAACGATTTTGACTTAGGGGAGGTAACTAAGAGGAGGCTGCTTTCATGGGGGGGGGGGGGGGGGTAGGGTAGGGGTTGGGTAGGGGTTGTGGAAAGGGGGGGTGGGGGTAGGGGTTTGTGGGAAAGGAGGGTGGGGGCAGTATCGTTCTTAACGACCTACTGATAGTGTTTAGATAGTGTTTTAAAAGCAAATATTTTCAGTGGCCAGCATTGGTACTGCTCGAATTCACAAATTATGAATTACTGAAAAGTAGAAAATAAAACAACTAAAACAAATAGCGGCATATGATATGCCGCGGGGTCGGCTCGTATATATATAATTCTCTTCTTGGAGACGTTAGAAAACAAGCTGTAAGCGCGCCCATGCAGTCCCCTCTCTAGGAAGTCTGGTGAGCTGTGGTTCACGCTAAATATTTATAATCGTAGATCCCGGTTTAGTGACGGCTATTAGGGGCAGATAATTTAGTTTGAAACGATTTTAAACTTAGGGGAGGTAGCTAAGAGGAGGCTGCTTTCACGGGGGGGGGGGGGGGGGGGGTGGGGTTAGGGGTTGGGGGAAAGGAGGGGGGAGGGGGTTATCGTCCTTAACGACTTACTGATAGTGTTTTAAAGCAAATATTTTTAGTGACAGCAGTGGTACTGTCGAATTCACAAGTTATGAATTACTGAAAAGTAGAAAATAAAACAACTAAATAGCGGCGTATGATACGCCGCAGGTCGGCTCGTGGTAATGAAACTAGTTTGGCAAAATATGTATAGACAAGAATCGGATAGAAATGTTCATAGGTGGCATAAAGATCGAATCAAAATTTAATTACGGTCAGTTGCATATTTTACCCCCAGCAAATAAATCCAGTTTTTTTTTTTCTGGATGTCTATTGATGCAGTGAAGAATGAAATTAAACATTTAAACACATATCTTGACGCATGGGACCTATTGCTGTAGCGTAAAAAAAACCAGCATGCAATGTTTACCTCCCTGAAATTTACGACAAAATAAATGGGTAAATCAAAGCCTGCCAGTCGAAATACCTTTTGCTAACATCTAGATTCAGTTCCACGTTTTTTTTTTGTCAAACAAAATCAGTTCTTCGCGGTTAACTGATTTTGGACAAAGGCGAATAAAAGCTATTCTACATAAAACAAACTTTGGTTTGGAAGGTTCTGTACAGTGGCGTAGGCGGGGGGGGGGGGGGGGTTAGGGGGTCAAAACCCCCCACCCCATAAACCCCTCGGTATATATATATATATTAAAGTATGAGGGGGGGTGCAAATCGAAAGTTGAGGGGGGGTGCAAATCGAAAGTTTGAGGTGGGGGGGGGGGTGTAAATCGATAGTTTGAGGTGGGGGGGGGGGGTGCAAATCGAAAGTTTGTTCCCGGGTAAAAATTGGAAACCCCCCCCCCCTTGAGACGATCCTGGCTACGCCACTGGTTCTGTATGCAGCCATATTGTAAGGTATGTTTGATAGCTGCACACAGACGCACATTTTTTCGCACCATGGGTAGGTTTACAACCCCTTAACTGTATCCCCTGTCGTTTAATCGTCGGTTTAGAAGCATTGAGCCAAAAACGCCAAGATTGCGAGTTATAATAGTTAGGGGATTAAATCCGTCAAAGCCTGGCCAAAAGAAGTCATTGTGTCGTCTGGTAAATTCGCGGGCTAAGGGCAGATAACTGATGCACGCAGGTGTTGGGCGGACAATGAATACGACATTGTTGGGTGTCGCGGCAGACGTGTCATTAAAAACCCAGCTAACCCTCAACTAGCGTCAGGTTTAGCTAAACCCAGGTATTCGATTACACTGTTGATAAAAGAGTTATACATTTTTGGTGATCGTTGAGAACGATACCACGAACATAAAGACCAGTCCAGATCATAACAGTTCTAGGTTGGAGATGATTAACAAACCAATATAAAGATTGATTTGTGTATGGGTTTTAGTCAGTGTCGTCGCTAGGTCGGGCGTCACTCGGTGCAGTTCCTAATGGTTTCACCCTCTTTTTTCCCCCTGTAAATTGTGCCGTTGTTTTCATCCCCCTCCCCCCGTAAAAGCTTTAAATTGTTCACATTTAATACTAGTGATGTTTATCTATAGTCGGTTGTTAATACAGCTGGGTGTAACATTGGGTTTCTCTATAGTTTGCATGTTTACCTCACAGTGTCACCTCCCCCCCCCCCCCCTTGTCGGAATCATCAATATGTATTTAGATTAATTTTTAACTCTGATTAATCATTCGTTGAACTGGCAAAAAAACTATTTACTCTATATCCTGCATTTTTTTTCTTGGTGTCACCCCCCCCCCCCCAATGGTGTCACCCGATGCAGTCCGCCAACCCCCCCCCCCCCCCCCCCCCCCCCGCTTCTCGTTATAGTCACCGGTACTTATTTATGGTGCATTTACTTACGCCAAAATATACTCACTGAAGCTATTTTATACTTAGCATAATCTTAACACTTAACGCCCTTTCTCAATCCAAACACGAATCTTAAGTATAGACTCTAAGCATTGTAACAAAAAAAACCATACAGGATCATCATCTTATTCCCGTTCGTTCCCAAGACACATGGGGCAGATGAAGTAGAGTTTATATGTTTCAGTGACCTCGGCGTATGAAGGGATAATGTGGTAAACACTATGCCCCAGCTCGCGTTTATTTTCCCTAACGTGAGTTATGCACCCATCAGAGCTGGATGGACTCAGGGACGTTTTACTGACTTAAACCCGGATTCGAACTCGAGACTTTCGGGTTAGCAGTTTAGCTCTTTACCGCTAGACGGTACAAGATGCTTAACGCAAATAAAATAAAAACAAACAGCAAGATCTAGAGCGTCTCAAAGCGTAATTGTAAACTATTTCATCAAACGAATTGAAGCAGTGATTGGCATATATCGACCTATACTTACCCCCTCTTATAAATCGATGGAAAGTAAATACACACCGATAATTAGTGGAACGTGAGACCCCCCCCCCTCCCCACCACACACACACACACACACACACAAACAGCAACACCCACCCATGCTGTGATTTTAGCATGCCAAATTTGGTGTGTGGGTGTCTATATCACAATCACATCAGAGTTATTACCCCTTCTTTATATTTCTCTTGTATAGCTGGTAAGGGACGTAACTGTGTTATTTCCTATCTGGAGTAAAAGAATTGACAATTATCTCTACTTTATTTATTTATTTATTTTTACATCTTTTGTTTCTAGCTTTTAAACTTTTGCATAGTTCGCAATGTCTGTCTCTCTAAATGGGTTTGTGGCAAATATTGTAGCTCAATTTTTACCCAACTCTGACTCAGCGGTATATAGTTTAAAAAAAAAAAGTTTTACAATACCTAAAGTTTTAAACAACACGAGCCGGCCCGCGGCATAACATACGCCGCTATTTAGTTGTTGTTTTTTCTACTTTTCAGTAATTCATGATTTGTGAATTCGACAGTACCAATGCTGACACTGAAAATATTTCTTTAAAACACTATAAGTAGCTCGTTAAAAGACCATACCCCCCCCCCTTTCCTCCCCTCCCCCCCCCCCCCAACGTTTAAAATCGTTTCAAACTAAATTATCTGCCCCGTCACTAAACCCGACTCCACGAAGGTAAATATAGCGTGAACCACAGCTCACTAAGACCATGTAGGGGTGGGGATGGTAGGGAGCGCGTTTACAGTTTGTTTTCTAGCGTCTCCCAGAAGAGAATTATATATATATAGATAATTGCAATAGTAAAAAGAATTGCGCAATAAATGAACGCAATTAATGTGTGTTTTTAATAGGCTATAAAATTAGTAATGTATATAGGACAGGGGTCGGCAACCTTTTGAGACGGAACAGCCAAAAGTTACAATTTACAATATCTCCCAGTTTTTAAAGAGCCACTAACTTTTTTTTCAATATTTTGATATTTGATAAGAATTAGGTAACTTTGATTTATGATTTAAAATAAATAGCATTAAATATGAACTAATATTGATTCGTATAAAAACATACAAATGTTTCCCACAACAACTGCTTTAGCTAGCTCTGCTATGATAAAGTTAGTAATCAAATAATATATAACTATAGTAATATCCTAAACCACTTTAGAAGCCAATAACTTGTTTTTTACGGTCACCACTGGCTCAGGAGGTGTCTCCCATAGTCCGGCAGCCCTTAACACGACAAACTTCGACTAACTGGTTTAAATATCGGTTTGATAACAGTGTATAGGTAGCTTCTGTCCTATGGTTCTCACCAGGTTTATCTTCCACCCCACTGAACGCATGGTAAACTCGTACCCCACCGGCCCAACGGTAGAAAACTAATAACTAAGATACTACGTCATTCAGGTCAAATTAATGCATACGGACATGTAGAGGAATGCATTCTGAATAAAATAACATTCCCAGTTTAACGATATTCGAAAAAGGCGGCACGGACTGTGGCAAGCATTGAATTGTTGTCACGGGGCTGTCCATTGAACGACTGTGGGGCTGGGTCTGGTGCCCAAGCGGCTGACAGCTGTCCGTATACTTTCTGCCTCACCGAATTCCTCTGTTCTCCGATGAGTGTTTTTATCCTGTTTTTGCTAAATATTTATTTTTTCTTTACAGTATAATAATTTTATGAGTTTTGAAAAGGAAATAATATAATTATTGATATTTGCGCATGGAAATGGAGACCCGCACATTGACATCAAAAGAGGCCGCATGCGTCTGCGGACCCGTGATATAAGAGACTAATAAATTCTTCTAAAAAATTGATCAAGCATCCAATTAATTCAAATTAGCTGTCACTTTGTATTGTCATCGAGTTTTGACCCACGTACTAAGTTTAAAATAAATCAATCAGGTAGAATTCGTCGAAATTTAGATCCCAAGTTTCGATGTATGACGGGCGACAGACAGATGCACGACAGAGAAAGCAAATAATGAAAAACTTGTAAAAACAAATACGTTTTCCAAGAGAGACAATTCAAAACAAAATAGCTGAATTCAACAGAAATGTAAAAAAAGGGTATAACAAAATAAATAATATAGATTATTGTATTTTTAAATTACTTTTTGATAGGTAATTAAAATAATTTTTATAAATGTGACAAAATTTGATTTTTGTTGTATACACATATTAATGTTTTAAAAATTCTAATTAAAAGCAAAACACTTTAAATATAGAATAATGTCAGTATGGTCATCAAATATAACGAACACATGAATTCGATTGTTTCAAAATACATTTTAATACACATTGTTAATATTTCTAATTTTGTATTACATCTATATTTAAGTAAACCATCTTAAATAAATTAAAGTAGGCTACATGTAATGTAAGGAAAGAAGTATTACTAATGTAAATCTGTATCAGTCATCACAAGCCGATGGTGAAAACGGTAATATTAAAGCAAACATGCAAGGCAAACAGACGCTGTAAATTACATGTCGGAAGTGAAAAAAAAAATCCAATTAATTTCTCACTCTGTTTTATATTGTAACAAAATCCTAACAAATCTGTACAAACATTTAAGACTATTGTGATTAAATACGATCTTTATATTTCTGTTTTTCTAATTACCTTCATTTGAATTGTTGATCGACAAACCATTTGTTCATGTAATGATAATTTTTGTAATTGTTTTGAATTATGTTACAGACTAACGCATACACACACACACTTGTACATGTTGATGTACTTATTTATATTTGAAAAATAAAAGTTAAAAAAAAAATGTTTGGAAAACAATTGTTGGGGGGCTTCTGTAGATATAGATGTTTGAAAAGGAACAATGTTTGATTTGATGTGTCTCACTGTACTCAACATTTAATTCAGGCCTCCAATAGTATTTATATTATTTTTCTTAAATCCCAAATCTACATATAACCCAACCCCCAACCCACCACGCCGTAAAAAAAATAATTGAATTACCTTTAAATTACACATTTGCCTTTTCAGGTTTAAATAAAAAATTGTAATTAGACGTTTAGTATTAGATCTATGCATAAGTAAACCATATTAAATGAATGAAAGTAGGCTACAAGTAAGAAATGAGTTTTACTACTGCATAAATCTGTATCAGTCCTCACAAGCCGATGATGAAAACCGTAATGCTAAAGCGAACATGCAAGGCAAACTGAGGCAAAAAAAAAGGGGGGGGGGGGGTTACTGTGGTATAAAAGATCAATGACAAGGTTATTAATACATGTATAAAAATAAAATGCCATATATATTATAGAATAGTAAAATATAGCTTTCGACTAAGGGTCAACGAACAACAGTAAAACGTACATAATAGAAAAATCAAATATAATATTTTACAGTAAAACGTTTATAGTGATAAAAATAAAGTTTAATACTTTAGACTAGTGTAAAACGTATATAGTGGCAAAAATAAGATATACAATATTTTAAAGTAAAACGTTTATAGTGGTACAGAGGCGTAGCGAACCTTCCCTGCGCCCGGGGACAAACTTTCAATTTGGCGCCCCCTTAACTTTTCGATGTGCACCCCCCCCCCCTCTCAAACTGCAAAAATGCAGCTAAATTGACATTTTATTGATTTTTACAACCCATTTTGGCGCCCCCATAAGGTCGGCGCCCGGGGACATACGTCCCCCCCCTGCCCCCCCCCCTGCCCCCCCCCCCCCCCCCCCCATCGCTACGCCTGTAGTGATAAAACCAAGTTTAATACTTTACAGTAAAACGTAGGGGCCTAGATACTGGAAAAAAAATCTAATATACAATACTTTACAGTAAAACGTTGATAGTGGTAAAAATCAAGTTTAATTATAATAATACTAGCTGCATCCCGTGCTCCGCCACGGTAAATCTTTTTTAAATGTACCAACTTGGGAACAGAACAAAACTAAACACAACACAAACGAACGTAAAAAAAAAAAAAAAAAAAAAAGAAAAAACAAACACAACACTCATAACATAATTTAAATGCAATCATACAGGCATATTGCTCACAGTCTAGCCCGTAGCGCCAAATCGCGCCCTTTCCGGTGATTTGCACCCCCCCTCAAACTTTCGATTTGCACCCCTTCCCCCCCCCCCCCCCCCGCCCTAAAACTTTCGATTTCCACCACCCCCCCCCCCCCCTCGCAAATTTTTTAACCCACTTTGGCGCCCCCTAAGGTCGGCACCCGGGGACATATGCCCCCCTCGCTACGCCTCTCCTATAAAACCCGAAAGATAGAATAATAATTAGAAATCAGCATAAATAATAGGCAGTATTTAAAATATCCGTGTTTTACCTACAATATTTCACTTTATCCATTCATGCATTTTTTTCCAGTACTTTAAATTTTAAAAATTTACAATAGAGTTTCATAACTAAAACCATTGCGCACCTAATGAACGTGATGACGCGTCTATAATAGTGCTGAATAGTTGATTAAAAATTATAAGTAATAAACGGTAGGGCCTACATTCAGTGAATAAAATAAATAAAAGATTGCCTTTTATCAATCCATGCTAATTATAATTTTCTAACAATAATTTCCTCTTACACATCCGAATAATTTGCATTCACATTTTGCTAATTATATTATTGCAACACTAATTCCTTCTATGACGAACGTATATTTGCATTTACATTTTTTATTAGCGTGAGTTTAAATGTATTTTTAAATTACCTCCTTTGTCAAAATTAGAAAAGAGTTAAATTAATTTGATTTTTCTACCGTACTGTTATTATCTTATTAAAATGTATCCACTTTTTCTGGGAACCTAAACGAAAATGATATTTGACATTAATCTTTTTAATACGTTTTAGCAGTTTGCGTGTATTTAATATTTTCTTGACGTTATGCGAAAGAGTAAAAACCGTGGCAATTATAAAATAGCTCTATGCCGCTATATAAACAAACCGTACTCTATTACTTATAATAAGACACTGCGGTGCACTGAAAAGCACAGCATAGTGCGAATGTTTACTTTTATAGTCCCAAAATCTATAGCGATGACGGACGGAAGGAAGGAAGGAAGGACAGACACAGCCCGCTTATATTATAGATTATATTATAGATAATACTGTACATCTGAGCGAAAAGCTAAACAGCCCAATGAAACTGTAAATGTGCACCAGTCAACTTGATTTTGTGTCAAGGCCGTCACCCGCTCACATAAAAACACAAGTGACCCCCCCCCCCCCCCTCCCGGAGAAGAATGTCTGAAAGAAACAATGTATGTAAATTAAACCAGGACTCGAAGGAACTTTATTTTCGTGAATGTCTCGCGGTAAATTTGTAAATTTCTTATTATATCTTATCTATAGAACTTTGCTATAACAGGGGAAACTATCAAAACAACTTTCAAATAAATAAATGTGAGAAATAATAGAGTAGTGTCCCATTCATAGTGCTATAGCAACAATAAGTTAAAGAATGATGTATTATGGTGTAAACTTCCGGCGTCCATAGTTATTATGGTACGAATGGTGGAAAGCAAAATAATAATATATGACTTGGCCAAACTAATTACCCATTAGAACCTTGTAAGTTTTTATTAAATCAGTGGATGATATAAAACAGTATAGTGGATGTAAATTTGTTCACGATTAATATTTCTAATATTGTAGCTTACAAATACTTTTTCAAATTCTAGATCTAATCTAGATCTGATCTACTCGAGTAAAAAGAACTTAAAGTTTAAAGTTTAAAGAACTTAAATTTTAGAATCTAGACTTACTAGAGTTATAATTGAACACCTAGTTATAATATTATTAGAGTTAACTAGAGATACCATAAATACTATTACTAGGCAGTTCAATAGATAGACAGAGTCAGAGTACTACAGTACTCAGTAGCCTACTAGATAACTAGATTAGTAGTTACTAAGTTTGTTAGTAACAGTTAGTTACTAGTTAGCATGACTTACTAATAAATTACTTCACTTAGTTGTTAGGCCTAGAATCTATTAATTTGAAATTGATATTTGACAAATGCATTGTTATCTGCTAAACATCAGCAATTACAATTAACAATTTTTAAATTAAATTAATGTCATGGACAAAAAACATATTTTATTTTGACATGTTATTTTTTTATTTGAGCTTTTTAAAAATACTTAAAGTCAAAAAAAATATTTGAGGCAAGATTTCTGTTTAGAAGTTTAGATGGTTTACATTTGAACATCTAAGTGCATGTACTACACTGTGTAGCATTAAAAATAGTGTTTTTTTTTTTGTCATATAGGCCTATCCATTAAAATACAAACCTTGGTTACCTTTTACTATTTATTGTTTGATCAAGACCACAGTAGTCAATAACATGTGTTTAATACTTCAGGTCTACATGTACTTTTCTGGTAATTTTTAAAATTCATATCTTTTGAAATAATTTCTTTCAAGTTTTTAGTGGTTTAAAGTTAAACTCAGAAGTCTAAAGTAAAAGTGTTAACATTTAAAAAAAATTAACCAATTAATTTAAGATCCATGGCATTGTTAAACATGCATTTTAAAATAATGAAAGAACCAAAAATGTTTTAATTAGCTTAGTAAATAAATATATATATGATGAAGAATAGGTCTAAATATCATAATTATGAATTTTACCAATTATGACCATGTTCCATTTTACTGTACTAAAAAGTTTATTTAATTAATGTCTAAAATGCATTTATTTATTAATTTATGACTTAAAAAACCTTTTATATATCGTAATATTAATTATTACTGTCCTATACACTGAATTGATATTGTTGAATATAGTATTTTATCATTTTTAACTACTTGTCAATAACATAGCACATGTTTGTCCTATTAAAAAATAATTATTACATGATTTTCTACTGTTGTATGAATTTCAAGTCGTAGCTTAAAATATACTTTTTCCATTATGTACCTTTTCATTCAAATACTTGTTTTGCATCTACAGATATAAATAATATAGATTATACAATAGTATGAAATTGGAATTATTGTAAATCTGGTAAGTATTTAGTTATTTACTTTAAAAACTCCTCTAAATGTTGTAAATGTAGTTTCACAAAGTACTCTAGTTCTAGATAACATATTACTGCATGCTTAAATAACTCTGCATATTATAATAAAATTATTATTTTGGAAAATTCTAAAGCTAATTACTTCATCTTAACTTTGATTTAGAATAAGCCCCACAGTAGCTTATATTCAGGTATAATATTGACTTACCATATTTTATAATGGATAAGTAGTGAATAGCAAATTTATGAAAACAAATTAACATTTTAAAAAAGTTTGAATTTTTTAAGGTCATATCAGAAATGTATACACATCACATCATTTTTGCATAAATATTTTGTGAATATGTCAATTTTAAAAAAATGTTTACAAAAACGTTGAAAGGCTTTGAATTTTCTGCTAGTTCTACAAATTTATTGCATGTCTTCTAATTCTATTAAAGTTATTTATTGTAATTTGTAGCTTTAATAGCTTGAAATAGAATACAGGTGAGCTATTTTAATAAGAAGTAGAAATTTTAAAAATGTCCAATCATTTTGTTTCAGTTTGAGTAGAGCTCTTTGAAATCCAATCCATGTTATTTTGTAATTAAAAAAAAAACCATCAGTACATAGCCAAGATGACACAGAACAACCATAGGAGTAAAAAGTAAGTTAGACAAACCTATGAAAGTTAATTAACTGACAGTTTCTACTTTTCCTAAGTGCTCAATAACCTATGTAACCCTCTTATCTCTAGTTTTGTTGTTTTGTTTAAAAAACATCTTCTTTAGAGTAGATTTAGTTGTTAGAGGGTTAAGTATTTTACTTTCTGAATTGTAAACAGTTGCATGCCTTATTTTTTGTTGTCTTTGCCTAGTTAGAATTCTTGCAACTAATTTTGTTAAACACTTGAAGATTCCTTATTTATGATGTAGTTCTTGATTATTTCTTCTTGCCAAAGATGTGTAATGATTAAATATATTAGTTTTAATTATCTTGAAAGTTAAACAATAGAAAACCCACCAATTAAGTTTGTTTTTAAGTTTAGAAAGTTATTTGTTGTGTAGAATTGTGCAGTGTTTCTTCCAGACTTATTTCTCAGGGTCAGGGGGGGGGGGGGGGCACTTGAAATTTTCAGGACTACGGGGGGGGGGGGGGGCACGGGGGCGGACACTGTTAAAAGTATATATTTTTATATAAATTCCATTGTGTTCGACGGGGGGGGGGGGGGGGGGGGAAGCAGCTGGAAGAAACTCTGGAAATGTGTACAAGCTTATGATGCACTGGCTTGATAAAATGTTAGACAACAAGAGTTCACTATGAAAAAACCTTTTGTTAACAAATAGCTATCATAAGTAGGAAAACTTACTAGTTATATTTAAAAGAAATTTAAAAAATTTTTTAATGACTATTTTAGAAGTATAGATATCACCAAATAAACACCAAACATTTTTTCTGCAGCTCTATTGTTGCTGCCTTAAAGCAGTGGCATATTGACATGGCCAGGTTTCATTTACCATGAGCCACAATACACAGCAGACGTCCCAAACAAGTCATCAAGGCAAGATACATGCAGACAATCCTGAGCTTCTAAAGCTCATCACTGACAATAAATTAAACTCACATCAAAATAAGGTTACTCCACGCAAACTTGGCTCTTCGAAAGAAAAGTCAAAGAAGGTTGAAGGCAGTGAGCTCTTAAAATCAGGAGGTGATGAAACACTTGAGAAAAAAGTAAACAAAGCATCCAATCAGATCAATTCTGCTAATTTTGTGGGGCTCTCTGATGGTGGAGATACAAATATTAAATCTGTAAGGAATAACAAAAAAGAAAATTATAGTAGAAAGCAGGCACCCGCTCAAGTTAATAAAAAAGATAAACAGGAGAATAACACAGAAAAAACTTCTAAGCCAGAATCCTTTGAAAACAATAACACAGAAGGTTACAAGGATAAAAATTTAAGAAACAAAAATTTAAATTCTCTCTCAGAGAAGAAACAAATTGTTAAAGCTGATGAAGAACCAGACCAATATTATTTGTCTGATATCAACGAGTCTGATCGAGAAACTCTAGGCTCGGCAAGCTCAGAACTCGCTTTGTTACGCAGTCCGTCCCGGGGGTCGTTAAACGCAGGGTTTGAGAGTAGCCCAGTCGCAACATCACCTGTCAGGTACCCGACACCAGATGGCGACTCCTCTGACACGGATACTGTAGTGGATGAGCCTGTAGCACATCCATCTCCACCTGTTACTAATCCTTATTCTAATCCACAAAATTCTGAATCACCCAAATCAAAAGTAGGTAATTCAGGACAAAATTCTGATAAAGATTTCTATGAGGCTCACCAAGCAGGAAGCTCTCAAGATTCCCCTGTTAAAGCTCCTTCCCCACCCTCCCCAGTAGCTGTAGACGCCAATCTTCTGAAAAATAAAACAAACCCAATTCACAGTCAGTCCCCAAGGGGAACATCTCCCAGAACATCAGCTCCTGCAGTCAAGCTTACACCCACAACCAACTTATCAACATCTTTAACACACGCCCTCCTCCACCACCCTGATCCTCTGCCTCAACAAAGTAGTTCCTACCCGTATTCATCACACAGACTCAAATCTATCGGCACCGCTGCTAAGCGTGCTGATGAATCTGTTGATTTCCAGACTGACAGTCTTGAATTTGAAAGAGACAGTCTTGAAATTAAACCAGAGACAGACTTGAATGAAGGGAACAACAGAGAAAAAGGGGTAGAAGAATCAAGGACTGATTGGAATCTTCAGGAAAATATTCTTGATGATTCCAAAACACCAGCCGACTCACTTGAAGAGCATGGAGATTCTGATTCCAAGGTCAAGGTTAACGAAGCTGATGTAACCTCAAATCAAAGAAACAATTTTATTGGATTTTCACCCCATTCAAGGGGAAACCATCATAGTCCTGAGTTTCCTTTGCAGGGAGAGAACTCCGATCACCTCAGTGATTTGTCTGTGAGCAAGCAAGAGAACTATTTGTTTGGTCCAGCCTTTGATCAAGCCTTGCCTGTCTTCCAGAACCAGAACAGCAACAGCCACTTGTACCAACCAACCTCTGGGCTCTCAGCTAAAAGTGCTTTGGTCAACCCATCTTCTCCGGTCAACCCATCTTCTCCGTCCAACCCACCCAAGTTAACAGAGCAACCGGCTCAAAAAGCCATTTTTGTTCTCAAAACCGGTAATTCCAGGCAGTCGTCTGTTCTTGGCACCGGCCGATCTTCAGAGTCTCAACCACCAGGTCCAGAAAACCCATCAGCTACGGCGTCCATGCCAGGTATTCCCATTAGAAAAGCTTCTTCCTCTCACAGAGTCTACGCGACATCCCCAACTTTTTCTGAAGAAGAGTTCCGGCTTGTGAATAGCCGTTTGGAGGGGGTGGAGGGGGAGAAGCTAGACACCTACAGAGAGCTGGACATGGCTGCCATCAAGAGGCAAGAAAACCACGCCCTGATTGGCGGTCCGAAAAATGTGACGTACGGCGGGGTCGGAAGGTACGAGAGTAGAGAGGATACGGTTGGTTACGGGAGGAGTGAGGACAACGAATGGGGGCCGTCAAATAACATTCCGTCTAACCCGTACGGATTAAAAATGGCTGAAGTTGAAGACAGGAGAGACTCATTGAGAATGCCCGGGTCTCCCCCATCTCTGAACACATACGGGGGCGACTCTCCGATCCACCAACAACCCAGCACTCACAACACACCTCACCAGGGAAGGATTATCATAAACAACCCTCATCACTTACAAGATTCCGGACCCCAGCGAAACCCGTCATCCGTAAACCACCCACAGCAACCCGTACCGTCACAGAATCAACTGCAGCCACCACAAGGGGTCACCCGGGTCAGGGGGATATCTCTGCCTACAGGACCATCGTATGACCCAGCGGATGAAGAGGACCTGCTGAGAGAGAAGTCCTACCAGCACGGTAAATATTTTTAAAATTTTTAGCCAGATTTAAATACACTATAGAGATCAGTGTAGCGTTATTATAGTTGGAATAGATGGTACTGTTTGTGTGTGAATATTTTTAGCGCAATTTCTATATGGACAATTGCGATTATTAACTTGTTCTGGATGGATGTGTGTCCGATGTGTGTCGCAGCTTTAAGTCATATCTCCTCCTCAATGAAGCAATATCAAGGACTAGTTCCAAAAGCAAATATGTTAAGCAAGTTCCGAGGATGATTGTGGGCCAAAAAAATTCCCGGAATTCATTCCTGGATTTCCCGGAAAAGCCAAAAAAACTTTGAAAAAATGCAGTTTTTGGCCCATTTCTCGGCAACCAGATCACTTAGCGACTTGAAACATTTACCAATCGATTCCTGGCATAATTTAGAACAATATTGCTGAAGAAAGTTTTCAAAAATATCCTTTCGTTCGGTCACAAAAAATTAATTAAGGAAATTGTACTTAAATTGTCACTAGACTTTTTATTAACTTGTTTTATTGTTAGCCAGATTTAAGTACACTATAGAGATCAGTTTAGAGTTATGATAGTTGGAATAGATGGTACTGTTTGTGTGTGAATATTTTTTGTTAGCGAGATTTAAGAACACTATAGAGGTCAATTTAGAGTTATGATAGTTGGAATAGATGGTAGTGTTTGTTTCCTGTTTATAGTTCGTTCTCTACATCTCCTGTCTAATAGCTTAAGAGTAATGAATGCACATGATTTCAAACACATCATAACAAACTTTACCATTCAGTATAGACATCAACTCCCACATTCTCTAAAAATAACATCTGATTATAATACAAGTAAACTAATAACTCAATCTTTTTAAACTTATGGCACACAATGCAGGTGAGGTAGAGTTCACCTGTTTCATTGGCCTCGGAATATGAAGGAATAGTGTTCTTTTACTTTCTCCAATGTGAGTCAGGTATTCATCAGAGCTGGGTGAACTCAGGGACGTGCTACAGACTTGATCCTAGCATCGAAGCTTTAAGATTAGCAGTCAAACTCTCTACCTTTTGACCATGCTGTTCCATATTTTCATATAAAAGCTACACAGTAAATTGTATCAAAGTCTCCTAGCAACAAAATTATCTCAAAGTAAACCTGTTTATCTGGCTAGGTGTTTCATCTTAAATCTGCCTCAAAGAGCTATTCACATAACTTCGATATTGATCTTATGTTATATGCCAATTATTAAATGCTAATTATAAAAAGATAATGCCTTGAACAAGTAAACATCTATTCATTTAAAAAAAAATAATTGCTTGCTGGTTAAAAATTCCTCACCCTCTTAACAGCTAATATCCCCTGAACCAGTGGCGTAGCGAGGTCGGGTGTCACTTGGTACGGTACTTAATGGTGTCACCCCCCCTTCCCCCAGAGGCGTAGTGACTTTTCCCGGGGACAAACTTTCAATTTTCGATTTGCAACCCCCTCCCTCAAACTTTCGATTTGCACCCCCCTCAAATTTTTCTCTATATATTTTACTATTTTTTGCCTTGGTGTCACCCCCCTAAATGGTGTCACCCGGTGCGGTCCGCACCCCCCCCCCTCGCTATGCCTCTGCCCTGAACATTGCAGTTTTTTAAGATTACCTAGATGCATGGTTCAAATTACTGTAAATACAAATGTTACGATTCCCATTGTGCATCTAATGATTGCATTTGTATAATATTGATATGTAATTGCATATGTGGCCTCATCACTGGTGACTTTTTCTCCAGATTTAACTACAATTTTTCTGAACTCTTTTTCTTTAATGTTTATATTAAGTCACCAGCCCCTTTAGTGGTAGTTAATGAAATACCATGTGCCTAAAAGATTTTAATTTAACTCCATAAAAATATTAACCATTTTTCTAGAAATCTATTTTTCTAGGAAGTTTTTTTTTTATTGTTTGTGTGGATCAATATTTCATTCCTTCCATCTGCTATGTTTCTTTGAACTAATTTTTCAACGAAGACTATCTAATTCCTTCTGGCTTAAATAATGGCTAATCATTATTTGAGCAATGGCTTTTCCAGTGGTTATATAACTTGGGTTTGATCAAACCCCAGGGGTTTGGTGTCAGTCTCAGGGGTTCGGTAAAGGTCAAGACACATACGACAATAGAACTATATGAAGGGTTCAGTAAATGCAAATGAAACTCAAACCCAAAAAACATTAACTGGGCTAATCCTTATTTGATATATGCCTAAACATTATTGAAGAGACAATAAACAGATTCAAAAACATAAGCAAAGTTCCTGTTTCAAATCTAACTATCCATAAGGCAGATTTAGTAGAGTCAATATGTTTCTTGACCTTGTGATATGGAGGGATCAGAGGCGTAGCGACCCTTCCCGGCACCTGGGGACAAACTTTTTGATTTGCACCCCCCCTCAAGATTTCGATTTGCACCCCCCCCTCAAACTTTCGATTTCCATCCCCCCTCAACCTTTCAATTTATTTTTCCAACCCATTTTGGCGCCCCCTAATGTCGGCGCCCGGGGACATATGTCCCTCCCCACCCCCCCTCGCTACGCTACTGGGAGGGATGGTGTGATCAGCACTATGCCCACCTCTGACATAATAACTAAAAACATCTTCAGTAAAACATTTGAATAATATCCTCTTAAGCTTGTTGCCAAACTTGTGTTATTATATTTTTTTAAATGCAGTATCAAATAATTTTACCAAAAATTTTTAAACAACTTACCTTTTCTCAATGGCGGCAGTACTATTTCAAAATACCTGTTTTATAAAGTTGCTTTCTAACAAAGTCAATTCTTTTCAATACAAATGTTAGCAATTTAAATAAAAACAAACTCAAATTTAAGAATATAAAAATGTGTTACATAATATGTGCTCACCATAATTTGATGGACGACTGAACACATTTAAAAATCCTGGTGAGAAATTTAGTCTTCCTCTTTCAGTGATTCAGTCTAAACAAAAAATGCTCACCATAATTTGACAATTGGCTGCTTACATTTAAAAATCCTGGTATAAAATTTAGTCTTCCTCTTTTAGTCTAGACAAAAATTGCTCACCATAATTTGACCGATGGCTAAACAGATTTAGTAATAAACTTGTTTCACTGAGATGTACAAAAAAATAAAACTATGTTGTTGAATTACTATTGGACTACCATTAGATTCACTACTATGCTAGCACTGAACTGAACAACATTGAGCACATATTACTCTGATATATAAATCTGTTGAGAAAGCTTATCTGGCAAGTTTCTGGTGCATGTTGTTTGCATGTTTCCATTATCTGTTGCGCCTAATTGAGTTACCTGATATAACCCAGGGCAATTTCTGTCACCTCATATCACCTGAATAGGCTCTGTTCAATTTTTATGAGGTTACAATTCTAGTATTGGTCACACAAAAAACAACAACATGTATTGGTTAATTTTCTTTACTGATTAACTTTAAATTACAATTATGTTAAAATTAAGGCGTAATAATTTTAAAAGAATTTTTTTAATTCTTCAATTCAAATTATAAATACTGGCAAAACAAAAATACTTTAATTTAAAAAAAACATATAAGGTGAAAGTTAAATGTAGCACCATACTGTACTACATGAGTGCAGCATATTGTACTACATGAGGACATCATATTGTACTATGTGAGTACACCATATTCTACTATGTGAGTACACCCTATTGTACTATGTGGGTACACCATATTGTACTAAATTAGTACACCATATTGTACAACATTAGTATATTAAATTGTACTATATGGGGACATCATATTGTACTATGTGAGTACACCATATTGTATTACAGTAGAACAGTTCCCTACCTGCTTACACAGAAATCAGAAAAACTACTACATGCTTCTACAGAAAAACTACTATATATTATATAATCTAAAATATGTACACACAAAAACTGCTACCACCACCCTACACAGAAAAACTACACTATTATCCTACACGCAGGGCTGGCTTAGTAGGGCAGGAGAGCACATGTTTGTGAGCTCAAAATTTCCTGCATTTGGATCTCCCTGCAGATGAGGCTCCGCTAGGGACAGTGATCCATCTAGGACAGGGGTCGGCAACCTTTTTAGAAGGAAGAGCCAAAAGTTACAATATTTTACAAAATTACCCAGTTTTTAAAGAGCCAATAACAATATTTCTTTAAAATTATGATAGTTTATTAGGATTTGTTAAATAATTTTAAAATAAATAGGTTTGAGTATGAAATAATATTTATTCATATAAAAACATTCACATGTATCAAATTACATAAGTTTAGCACTATTCCTACCCAATTACAAGCTAATAAATAAAAAACTATCTCACTCAAGTAAAAATTAATGCACATTGACACATACAAAAATGCCTTCTGAATAAAATAACCTTTACTATTGAAAATATTCGAAAAAAAAATTTTAAATGTGCACTTCGGTAGTAGAAAGCATGGAACTACTGCCACGGGGCTGGCCACATCACAGTTGTTGAGCTTTGCCTTGTGCCCAACAGCTGTCAGCTGTCTGTATACGCTCTACTCCATCAATTCTTAGTGTTTTAATCTTGTTTAAAGTTGTTTTTTACAGTATACTATTTTATGAGTTATGAAAATAAAATAATATAATAGTTATGGAGCTGGGGAGAAGCATCCAGACATCAAAAGAGTCGAAGTGTAACAATTAAAAGCATAGATAAAATAAATAGGCTTATGATATAATTTCAGTAGGCAAACCCAGCAACTCTATTAAAATTAAGATTTTAAGTTTTAGTAATATTCCAAACTGAATGTTAGAAAAAGTGGTGAAAGATAAACTATAAGATTTTTGTTATCACAATTAATAACCGAAATTGGGATATCCCAAAAGCTATTTCAATGTGTTTCCCTGATGAGAAAGATTATTCATACTATTTTGCATATTTTCAGCTTTGGGGAATTAATGAAAGAAATGCTAAAATGTGTTTGCTACGAAATTTGATCTTTGTAGTTGAATTACTTCCCTTGCAATCAGACACTAAATTGGGTTATGTCCCATATAGATTGGCACACAATTGTGTTCTGTATCTATTGTCATTCTTTCATTGGTGCATTCCCCACAGGTTGATTGTTAATAAATCCTCCCTTATCAGTCTAGCTAAACCGTTGGTGTAATCTTATAAACCGTGTTATTTCTTAGTTACAAGCAAAACCATTTCTTTTTGTGGTAGCTAAAATCAATTTCATTTTCAATCACTGCATATCCACATATCGCACTAATGTGAGGTGTGATAGTTAATATTTCATGCCTGGTAAGTTTTTTACATTTTTGAAAAATAAATTTTCTGCATTGATATGAGTCGTTCCAGAAGTTAATGTCAAATTTATTTGACTTTAAAATATTGACCAAAAAGATGAACTTGAACACATTTTATAAAATGAATAATATAATGAAATATAAGTATAATGTATAGTCATACTCTAGTTAAACAGCTCAATTATGCAGTTTCCCCCTATAAGCCCCTACCCCCCCCCCCCCCCGACACTCCACACCACTCCCTATTGTCACAAATTGTTACAGAAAGCCATGGGTGTCACAAAAAGCCATGCATATCATAAAAAGCCATAGATGACTCCAAATGACATGGATGTTACAAAATGCCATGGGTGTCACAAAAAAGCCATGCATATCATAAAAAGCCATAGGTGACTCCAAATGACATGGATGTTACAAAATGCAATGGGTGTTACAAATACCCATGGGTGTCACAAAAAGCCATCGACATTACAAAAAAAACCAAAGGTTTCAGATACAGCATTCAGAATAAACACTTGCTATCAGTGTTTCTTCCAGATTTTTTTCTCAGGGGGGGGCACTTGAAATTTTCGGGGGGCGGTAGACTTTCTTTGGGGGGCGTACACTGTTAAAAGTATATATAAAATCTATATAAATTATATAAATTTCATTTCGTTCGGGGGGGGGGGGGGAATAAAAATTTTTTGGCGGGGGGGGGGGGGAGGGGGGCTTTCCCTTGAAGAGATGCCTGGAAGAAACTCTGCTTGCTATTCCTCTACTATTTTCTATACAGCAGCTACATCCTGTCATTTCTACTGGCTTTCACCTTTAAGGCATAATACTTCAAGCTGTACTATAATTTTCATGAATGTGTTATAAACTGACTCCTCGCATACCTAGATTAAAACAGTAACATCACCAATTACAACAGATTTTGTAAATTTTGTAAAGTTTGAGATCTGTAAAAGAAGATGGTTTTTATATAAGCCTGTAAATAAGATTTAATTTTTTGTTTAGCTTGTATATCAATTAATGTGGTTTTTAGAATTGCTGTCTCTTTAAAAAAAAACTTTTATATTTTTCTATGTATATTTAACCACCATTAGTTTGTTTTTAGTTTTTGCCTTGCACAAAAGTTTAAAAATCAGTTTTTATTAAAATAAGAATAGTTTTTCAAACTTTTAATATATATTTAAAAAAATTATATTTGGCCTAACATTTGGCTATTTGAAAATAAAACGAATTATCTGGCTATTTAAAAGTTAAAACAAGTTATCTGGCTATTTAAAAGTTAAAACAAGTTATCTGGCTATTTAAAAGTTAAAACAAATTATCTGGCTATTTAAAAGTAAAAATGTGGTATCACTTTCCCCAGGGTTACGCATGCGTATCGATGACGGCATTAAGAAGGTGGAGAAAGTGGAGGTACCCAAACTTCCACTACACCAAGGTCAGTACGACTCGCAGGATTACGTCCAAGACTCGTTAGACTATGGATCCGTTGACGAAACAGCCAGGGCTTTTGTTGAGGCCTTCCAGCCAGAACCAATGGACACTACAGACAGACACCAGCCCCAGGAACAGTTCCGGAACCCGCCGCCACTACCCAAAGACTTATCCGGATACAGACAGCAGTTTAATAACGGACATTTGAGTAACGTAAACTTCGACAGTGAAGACTACACGGAGTATGAAGACGTCAGGAACCATCATCTCAATCCGAAAGTCCAGCAGCGGTTTTATAACCCGCAGTACGACAACCAACCGGGCGCTAGTACGGTTAATAGTGGACGTTATGTCGAAATGGAGGACAGCACCAGCCGTAGTGACATGAGCAGCTTGCCACCACAGAAACAGCCGGTGAGGAGTAAACCTCCCCAACCCCCCATGGAGGCTGTTCATCCTACCCCACCCAAGTACGACTATGTGAACAACAACAAGGAAGATCTAGGCAAGCCTCCACCAAAGAGCTACAAGCACATTCACGAAGTGACCAAAGAAGAGAAGGAGAAGCTAAATGAGATTTTTATCCACCCCAAGCCTAAGCCGAAGGCAGGGATTCTCAAGAAGAAAGGCCAGGATAGCCACAGAGGTCCCCAGCCGAATGAGGTTGAGCAGTATGATGATGAGAATGATGAGAAGCTAAGCACTGCAGAACAGGTAAACCTTTTAACTTTATTATTCTTATACTTTTGTATTCATATAAGTATAGACAAAGCAGGTAGAATGTTGTTGGCCCAACTTGAAGGAGCAGTTCAAAACTTAATAGATAGAGAGGTGTGGTTGTGTCTATATGCTACAGAAAGGGTCTACAGGGATGAAGATGATGAGGTATAGACAAAATTAATTGAACATGTTATAACCATAGATCACCTCTGGACCTTTCAAACAAGATTTTCTAATGCATGATGGGGAGTTTGGAAAACCCTGACAGAAACAAAGAGGGTTAAGTATCTAGTGACAAGAATGTTTGATCTATTTGATTCTATATCCTGGTGGTAACAAAAGTGTTAAAGTATCTAGTCACAAGAATGTTAGATCTATTTGATTCTATATCCTTATGGAAACAAAAGGGTTAAAATACCTAGCAGCAAAAATGTTAGATCTACTTGATTCTATATCCTGGTGGTAACAAAATGGTTAAAATACCTAGCAGCAAAAATGTTAGATCTACTTGATTCTATATTCTTGTGGTAACAAAAGTGTTAAAGTATCTAGTCACAGGGATGGTAGATCTACTTGATTCTATATCCTGGTGGTAACAAAAGGATTAAAGTATCTAGAAGCAGGGATGGTAGATCTACTTGATTCTATATCCTGGTGGTAACAAAAGGATTAAAGTATCTAGTCACAGGGATGGTAGATCTACTTGATTCTATATCCTGGTGGTAACAAAAGGATTAAAGTATCTAGAAGCAGGGATGGTAGATCTACTTGATTCTATATCCTGGCAGAAACAAAAGGGTTTAAATAGCTAGCACCAAGCATGGTAGATCTACTTGTTTCTATATCCTGGTGGTAACAAAAGGGTTAAAGTATGTAGCAGCAAGGATGGTAGATCTATTTAATTCTATATCTTGGTGGTAACAAAGGGGTTAAAGTATCTCGCAGCAGGGATGGTAGATCTACTTGTTTCTATATCTTGGTGGAAACAAAAGGGTTAAGTAGCAGGGACAGTATTTCTACTTGATTCCATGTCCTCTTGCAATCAACTTTCCTTAAGATCATTGCTATTGCTTATTCTTATATAAATGAAAAGACTGATAAAATTATGCTGTGAAATTATCCTAACAAATCAATGTAGATCTATGATTCCTAGATTATTTGAACACCTTTTGTAAAGAGATAAAATTGTCATCAGGTTTGGGCACAAAGATCAGCAACTCTAGCCAAAAAATTTGATGGTAAAAACAGAGGTAGAGGCAGGGGTAGAGGTGGCTCTAGCAAGCTACAGAAATATAGCAGTGATTCCTCTTTATATCAGGTAGACCTTATCTTTATAGTTGTATTGTTCTGTTCAAGGTTGCCAGTCTGTGTTTTTTAAAGACCTTGTTGTTTGAAGGCAATAAATACCAACTAGTGATAAAATGTTACTATTTTAACTGCTGTATTGTCAATGAGCAGCTCATAAATTTTTTTATAACTTTTGGTTTAAGCCTATATTCAGAGTATTTGTTTTTAAAATGGATTTTAATAATTGAAAAATGCTTTTTAAAATGACTCAACTTTAAGTAAAATGTATATAATTTTAAACATAATTAAATTATAAATCCCAAAAGTAAATCTTCAAATTTTTTTATTTTTATCATTAAGTAATGCACTTTTGAAACACAGTAATTTATTTGTGTTAGAATTGTTGATTTCATTTTCTGCTGACTTTCTCTGTTAGCCAAGATCCAGTTCACAACAAACATTACCTCCTGACAGAAGAGCTTTCCTCACTGAGATGCCTACACCTCCAAGCAATCAGAGCCCATTTCACACCCAGGTCAGTTCTAATCAGACTTTAAGAAAGTTCACAAAAAAATCTAAGTAAGGACAACTATAAATACTATTCATTTCAAACATTAATATTCAAAATAATTTAATTTTAATTTTTTATTTTTCTACTAATCATTACATGCATCCTATACTAACATTTATATTTGATGCAAGTGCATTACTACTAAAAAATTTAATACATGATAATTATTTGCCTTTTTTCTAATATTTCCCAAAATATTTGCCATTATTTTTCTTAGGGTCATAAATTTATACTTAATTATTTTATACAATATTATAACCACTAGTAACATCTTTTTACATTTGGTTAACGCACCATTATTTTAATAAATGAATTTTTTGAGTAATTATTATAGTCTTTAAAAAAACTATGTTGGTTAAATTCTTCATTTATTGATTTTCTTACTTTTATTTATTGAATAGATAAATCCAAAAAAACTATTTTTACATATTACATAAGTAATGCATAGTTCTTTATTTAGTAAAACTTCAGAGTAATAATACATGTTCATATTGATTAGAATGATTACATTATTGAGTTTCTAAAATAAAATTAAATGGTTAGTTAAATAACGCACTTGTTAATTATTTAGGTATCAGTCCCTGTATCGCCGCGACATACGGATATCCAGATTCTCCCAGTGTCCTCTCATGTGGTACTAGAAGATGGACAGCGGATTAGTGTGGATGTGAACTTGAAGCTTATCTCCCCCACCCACCAGTACCAGCCCCACGGCTACCAGGAGCCTGCCCCCCATGGCTACCCACCACACTATGGTGGGGGTCAAGGTCGACAGTACCCGGCAGTCAAGCACTACGACGAGGACATCTCAGGCAACAATGTTAGGGCTCTGGTAAGTTTTAGTTGTTGGTAGTTAGTTGGTAAGTTTTAGTTCTTGGTAGTCGGTAAGTTTTAGTTCTTGGTAGTTGGTAAGTTTTAGTTCTTGGTAGTTAGTTGTTAAGTTTTAGTTGTTGGTAGTTGGTAAGTTTTAGTTCTTGATAGTTGGTAAGTTTTAGTTCTTGGTAGTTAGTTGGTAAATTTTAGTTCTTGGTAGTTAGTTGGTAAGTTTTAGTTATTGGTAGTTAGTATGTTTTAGTTCTTGGCAGTTAGTTGGTAAGTTTTAGTCCTTGGTAGTTGGTAAGTTTTAGTTCTTGGTAGTTGGTAAGTTTTAGTTCTTGGTAGTTAGTTGGTAAGTTTTAGTCCTTGGTAGTTGGTAAGTTTTAGTTCTTGGTAGTTGGTAAGTTTTAGTTCTTGGTAGTTAGTTGGTAAGTTTTAGTTCTTGATAGTTGGTAAGTTTTAGTTCTTGGTAGTTAGTTGGTAAATTTTAGTTCTTGGTAGTTAGTTGGTAAGTTTTAGTTCTTGGTAGTTAGTTGGTAAGTTCAGGGAGGCAGGGTAACAAATTTGGCAAGTTTAGTTGTTGGAATCTTGTTTTTGGATAGCTGTAGTGTTTGTGTTATAGTTGCAACTGCTCAAAAGCTGCAACTGGAATGTTTTTGGAATGTAGTTGTTGAAATGTTGTAGTTGTTAAATATGTTCAAAGTTGTAGTTGCTTGTTAAATGATAATGCTGTAGTTGTTAAACTGTTGCAATATTTCTAAGTGTTTTCATGTAGTTCGGATGTTGTTATGTTACATTTTCTAACTGTTGGAATGTTATTGTATTGAGGGTTTTAATATATATAAATGATGTTTTATTTTACATTTTAATATCATTTAACATAATCACATGTAGTAAAAAAAAGAATTTTTTTTGGTTATTGATTCCATTCAAAGCCTTGTAAAAGATTAGTTTGAAGCCTTGTACACAGCCTAGTTTAGCCTTATAAAAATTTAAATGTAACAGAATAGCTGTATTGTTAGGTGGTATTAAAGCTGAAATCATAACTCAATAAAAGAAGACGCGAGAAAAAATGTAGAATTATAAAATTTTCACAAATGTTTGAAATAACAAATAGCATACTGTTATAGTGAGAAATTAAATTTTATACAATTTTTTTTTATAATCAAATGTTATAGTTTTTAACTAAATGTTCTACAATTTTTAAATGCACCTGTATTTAAATAAATGTTATACAGCTTTCGATTTTATTTTGTACAGTATTTAAATTGAATGGCCAGTTTTCAATTCAATAGTTTGTAGTTAAAAAACTACTTTAGAATCTCTGAATGAAACCTTATGAAAAGGAACTGGAAAAAAGGGCAACTACTCTACAGACATTAACTCCCCTTTAAACCCTATGTACATTATTTACATAGAGGCAATTATGTGCTTAGAATTATGGAACCTAACATTTCCTTATTGTTTTACTGGCCTTATCAATGAAACACGTATGTTATTGATTTATTGATCACTGTAAATCAATCACTTAACCGCTTGCTGTGACAGTTGTAGCACATAGGAAAAATTTCTTTGATGCCTGTTTTGGGTTTTGTTTCCATGGCTCTTTAATCTTTGAATATCTGCCTCACCTGTCATGCAAACTTAAGTGAATATTTTCTTTGAACTTGAGTTGTTATACATCAATAAACAGTAATGCTGGGATGAAATTCATTTAAATATATTGGCATTGCTATTGATTTATTGATAGTATCAAAAAGCCTTAACAATGAATAATTTACATAAAAACTAATAGTTAAAAATTTATTCAGACAGTTAAAAAATTTTCCCTTAAAATAAATCAACTAATTGATTTATGAGAGAAATGAAAGACAAAGAAATAAAATGTGTGACATTTTTTTATAAACACAGCGCGAGTATAAATATTTGTTTTACCAGCGGGGAAAATTTGCACACTTGTTAACACAGGTAGGGGTGGTGGGGGTGAGGCTCAAAGAATGTATTGAACAGGTTATTGATTGGATTCCAGAAGGCAAGGCAGGCTTTGTGTTCCTGCCTAGCTGACTCCAATAGCCTGGGTGGGCCTTAAACCTTCTGGGGTCAAGGAGGTGTGTCACATTTCATTACCTGAGGCTTTCAACATTTGTAACTTGAATTCTGTAAAAGAAATTTTAAAAAAGTTTATTTTAAAGTACAAATTGAAATACATATTACTTATTTATGATGACCTTTACAAAAAAAATTTAAATAAGAAGTATGTACGCCCTACAAAATTAAAAGTAGAATAAAAATAAAATACTTTAGCAATGTTTTATTAATAAATATCTGATTGCTGTTGTTTTGTGTAAATAACAAACGTTTTTGCCTAAATCATAAATATTTCTTGCAAAACGTCATTATTTTTATGTAAATCATAAATATTTTTGTGTAAATGGCACCTTTGATTAGACTTAACTTGAAGGCATTTATAACCACATTGAATCGTTGTTATGATTTCCTGAAACTTTGCCAGAATTTTATCATAGGTCAATCAAATGTCCTACTAACCTTTTTAGATTTTGAAACTCTAACTCAGTGTTGATTGCCAAATTATTATGGTACATTATCCACTTCATAGACTGTTCATTATTTACTTCCTTCAAGATGTAAACAATGTTAACTGGGTAGAGATTGAAGCACTGAATGGGTTAAACAAGTAGAGGAATTTTTAACTCAGATGCAATAGATTTGAGAACTATGCTACACAGTAGCATAGCGGGGGGTACATATGTCCTTGGGCGCTGACCTTAGGGGGCGCCAAAATGGGTTGGGAAAATAAATTGAAAGGTTGAGGGGGGGTGCAAATTGAAAGTTTGAGTGGGGGGTGCAAATTGAAATCTTGAGGGAGGGGTGCAAATCGAAATCTTGAGGGGGGGTGCAAATCGAAAAGTTTGTCCCCGGGCGCTGGGAAGGGTCGCTACGCCTCTGATGATACAACAAAGTGTATAATTTAGACTTCATGGAGTGATTTAAAAAGTTTAATTCATAGGAACCCATTCTCAACATCTTTTAGAAAAGAAAATATAACCATGGAGTAGAAGATTTTAGAATGATCACCATACAGTTACCCTACGTGTATGGATAGTGATTAGATATCTAACACTCATATAAAATAGAAATATCATGAACATAATATTTTTTTAAATAAACAGGATTTGAACTCTGTCAGCTTTAAATTAAGGCTCTGTTAAAAAAAAAACCAACAAATATTAAGGTTTGGTAAAAAAAAAAAATAATATTAAGGCTTAATTAAAAAAATATATTAAGGTTTGGTTAAGAAAGCATTAATTAAGGCTTGGTAAAAAAAAAACACCAAATATTAAGGGTACGTAAAAAAATATTATGGCTTGTTAAAAAAATCTAATAATTAAGGCTTGTTAAAAAAACAACAGTAGTTAATTCAGCTCTAATGTGATTGACCTCATTTTGAGTTTAAGCAGACAACATTAGTGTTGATCAAGGATTCAACCTTGACCTAACTGACGATTGACCTAAATTGTAATTTTAGCCTCACAAATGTTCACAATGTATTTTGAAGTTTTGTTATTGATCTAGATACTAAGCCAAGCTTTGAGAAATTTTAGCTTTGGTTGTAGATCTGGCTTTGTCTCTGATCTTTTAATGCACATTTTTATTCAACTACGACTGAGCTTTTAATACACCTTAATATTATAAAATGTATGATCTGCTTCTTTAAGTGTTAAACATTGCTGATATTGTTTATCAGCTACAAGTCAGCATTTAATATCTAACTTACGGGAATATCACCACTCTTATTTTAACCTTTAACCTATATGTGTATTATCCCCCCTTATTATAACATTTAACCTTGTTCCAAAATGTATGAACGGCTTCTCCACGTGATAAACATTCCTGCATGTGATATCTAACTTAACTTACAGGAATATCATCACCCTGTTTAAGCTTTAACCCCTAACCTACAGGAATATCACCACTCTTATTATATAACCTTTAACCTAAACTGGTATCAGCACCTTGTTTAACCTAACCTTTAAACCTAAAGGGGTATTAGCACCTTGTTTAGCCTTTAACTTCTAAACTACAGGAGTATCACCACCCTGATTTTAACCTATGACCAACATCTTATTTTTACCTTTAACCAACACCCTCATTTTAACCCTTAACCTACAGAGGCATTAGCACCTTGTTTAACCTTTAACCTCTAACCTACAGGAGTATCACCACCTTTATTTTAATTTCTAACCACTCTAATTTTAACCTTTACGGGTATTACCACCCTTATTATAACCTTTAACCTACACTGTAAATAGCACCTTGTTTAACCTTTAACCTCTAACCTACAGGAGTATCACCACCCTTATAACCTTTAACCTACACTGGTATTAGCACCTTGTTTAACCTTTAACCTCTAATCTACAGGAGTATCACCACCCAGACTACAATGCCGAGGACCTGAAGTACGTGTCCCCAAGAGAACGTTACTCTGCGGATGAAGCCTTACGGATGATGAGTGAATCACGTACAGACATCAACCCGTATGGGAAGATTCCTCCCATAGTGAAGAGCTCTGAGGGCATTCACCCATCATCCGCCCCTTTACCTGACCAGGTATGGGAAAAATATTTATATTTTTAGTTCAAGAAACTAGACTTTAAGTAACTAACCATTAAGCAACAAGACTTAAAGTAATTAAACTTGTAACTAAGGGGTCATCCATAAATGACGTCACACTCATAGGGGGGAGGGGGGTCCGTAATTTTGTGACGATATGTTTTGAGGGGGAGGGGGGGGGGGCGTTCAGATGTTAGACGTCACAAATTTTTGCATTATATAAAAGCAATGTTAGAAAACGAATTTTAGATGTTATTTCGCGTTTTAGATAACTGTTTTAATAAATTATAATAGTTTAGACAAGATTTTGGAAAAATATTGATGTTTAAAAAAAATTCAACTGCAATTTTGAGGGGGGTTGTAGGTTGAGGTGTGACGTCATTTTAGGGGGGGGTCTGGCTTTTTGTGACGACGTGTGACAGAGGGGAGGGGGGAGGTAAAAATCGTCCAAAAAAAGCGTGACCTCATTCATGGATCACCCCTAAGCTTGTAAGTAACTAAGCTTTATTTTTTTGAAGTTCAATATTTATTTTCTTTTAAAGTTGCTAATCAGTTTGGAATTTTTTTGAGTTTTACATGAAATACTGGCACTTAACAGCTAAACTGTCAAAACATTTTTTTTCTCGTTTCACTTCCCTTATCCTTGCGCTGACCCTGACCACAATACCAGCCTAGCCCTAACCACAACCAAACCCTAACATAATATCATTACTCTGACCCTTACTTTAATCTTAACACCACCCCTGTAACGTAGCCATAGCCTTTATCCTAAATCTAATAATAATTTCACTACCCCCAATCCTAAGCATTCCTTCTAACTCTAACCGCAACCCAGGTCTAAATCTCCATCAACTCTAACTTCAACCTAAACCTTAGTCCTAACCTGCATCCTAATCTTAAAATAGTATCACTACCCTGAACTTAACCCAAACTTTATATTTAACAATCCTACATGTATTAACCATTCCATCACTTCTATTTTCAACCTCTCTAGGCAGGGAGTTACATAGACATGTACAGAAAACAAAAAGAAAAAGACAACGAAAAGCCGTGGTATAAAGTCTACGGCTTGAAGGATTATCGCAAAATGCAGAAGGAAGTTCGCCTGGGCACCCTAGGGCCAGATCTAGAGAGTGATGCACTCAAGGAGAGGGTGAGTACAAGTTGCAGCAACATTGCTCACATGCTGTCTGTAATGATAATAATCATTGCTAACATTCTGTCTGTAATGATAACAATCATTGCTAACATTTTGTCTGTAATGATTACATTCTGTCTGTAATTATAACGATCATTGCTAACATTCTATCTGTAATGATAACAATCATTGCTAACATTCTTTCTGTAATGATTGCATTCTGTCTGTAATGATAACAATCATTGCTAACATTCTGTCTGTAATGATAACAATCATTGCTAACCTTCTTTCTATAATGATTACATTCTGTTAGTAATGATAACAATGTTTTTACTGTGAGGTACAAGAACTAAAAGTCATATTATGCTTAGACGATTTGTCTTCATCTGTGTTGAGCAGTAATGCAGTTATGCTTATAGATATTTGACTTAAAATGTCATCATTTTAAAAAAAATTATTGTTTGTTTTATCTTTATATCCGACTAGTTTGCTTATTTATCTCTATTATCAAATAAATCATGCAACCTTATTTTTAAGTTACACTTCTAAAGCGCTCTACAGAAAACAACATTCATTTGTTAAAATAAAAATCATCATTCATATAATGTTTATATTTATAGACATCACTCTCTACTTTTCACAAAAGTCAAAGAAACTAAACTTTATAAAAAATATCCATACTCATTTGTGAACTATAGATATTAGTGTATTGTCACCACTTCATCTATTCCCCAGAGAGAGAAATTCCAGAGACAAAATGAATACGCCAAGCAGGTGATGGAGAAAAACAGATCAGAATTCTCTCACAAGAAACCTCCAGCCTTTCCTCGGCCTAAGGAGGATAATGATATTCTCAATAGGAGGAAGCTGGTATGTTTGTACACAGTTGATGACTGTGACGACGCATGTTAGGCAAGATTAGAAATAGGTCAGAGGTCACACAGATTAGTTTGCTAAAATAAGATGAGTACCAATGAGAAATGGTCACGTTTGCTGGTCAGATGACTAAGAGTTAGGAGATGGTAAGAGTTAGACGGTCAAATATAATGCAGTTGATTGGTCAACCATTTAGGAGAAAGTAGAGTGTTAGAAAACAGTTGAATACAGATATTGTTAGGACTAGGAGATAGTTGAGTTGGACTTGGAGATCAGTTAGGGTATAGTTGAGATAGTAGGAGTTAAAGACAGGAAAGCTGAGTTAGGCAGGTAGGATTAGGAAGAGATGGACTGTGTAGATTTTAATTAACCCTTAAAGTGGGCGCCATGTGGCCGTACGCGTTTTAAGTACGTGTTTTAAGTACGCGTTTTAAGTTATGTAGCAGCAAAGCCATTATTGTGCCTTGGCGCGCTTTCAGGGTTAATAGACATTAAAATTTGATTTGAACTGTGTCAGTTGTGTTACTTATATATATATTTCCCGCTGGAGACTTTGGTACGGATTTCACACAAGAAGGGTCGATCCCCTAACCCACATATATACACATTTCAGTGATATATATATAATAAAACATCTATACTTTCCCTACCCACAGAATCAATGAATGATAGTTTGGAAATTTAAAAGAAATAATGGGTCGAAAGTATACATTTTTAAGTATACTCATATTTTTGTTATTCACAATGTTGCATGATCAAATATTGTTTAAATATTTTAACTTAGAGCCTACAAATTTCACTGAGCCCATCCAGCTCTAATGGGTACCTGAGTTTGGTTGGAGAAAAGATGGAAGCTTGGACCATACAATCCCTGTATGTCCTGTTTCATGATGCAATAATAGAAAAAAAAATCTGACTATTTTCATGAAACAGGACACATGTATTTTATGGTTAAGGGCACTGTTGAGTACCTGACTCACAGGAAAACAAAGTTTACTTGTTATAGTGCTGACCACACTATCTCTTGAGGTCATTTACCCCCATGTGTCTTAGGCATAAAAGATCATGATGATGAATTTTGTAACCACATCATTACATTATATGTTGTTTTAATGCTAACTAAAACACTAATTTTTTTTCAGGAAGATTTTTTATTATAATGGTTATTTAAATTTTTTAAACATGTCTTAAACTCTTTAAATATTTAATTTTAAGTTAAGAAAAATTGTACGATTATGTTCTTTTGCTACAGTATCATTATTAAAACAAAATATTCCCCCCCCCCCTCCACCCCCCCCACCCCCCCCCACCCCTTAGGCTGTGGAGTATGCGAAGTCTGTGCCTAAACCCACGGTGAAGCCCCAGCCTAGTGAATACAACAACTACGAGCTGGCGTCCGAGAGATCACCCATAGCTAAACACCACAGGAAGGTGGACGAGAACATGACCCCCGGGCTCAAAAACACCACCCCCAGCCCACGCCAGCCCACAAAGCAGAAAGAAATGGACGTGCTGGACATTGAGAAACTGCGCCAGCGTTACGAGGAGGACAAGCAAAATGAGGCTTTGATAAGGAGAAACACCACAGCCAGTTTGCCAAAGGGAGAGAAATACTATTGAGTTAAGCTAGGTCGTGGAGTAGTGGGTCATGGATTGCTTTAAAAATAGCTCAAGGACAGTAACTAGAATGTCAAAAGTTTGACAAAGTTGCTCTGCCTTATTTTTGTGTTACTTTGCTTTACTCTAGGTTTGTTTCACAAAATAATTTTTCTTGATTCATGTTTTAGTTTTTAAAAAAACATTTTTAGTTTTTTTTTTTTTTTTTAATTTAGACAAATTGCACAATCAGCTTTTTAAAATCAAATTATTAATAATTTTTTTTGTAATAGTTTATTTTTATTAGAAATCAATTTTTAAAAATTCTGTTTAGAAATATTTTAGAAACATTTTTAGAAAAACATTTCATTTTTACAAATATGTATGCATGTTCTGTATATACAAGCTATTTTACATTTTTAGTCATTTATGTTTTTATTATGACTGGCTGTGGATGTTTTCTTGAATGCTGTTTGCCTGTTTTGTTATACGTATATAAATGACATATCATATACATAGAGCTATATACACCAGGAGTAATAATTTTAAAATAATTTAATCTTGATATTGAGTGGCTTACTTTCCTGTGGGAACTTAAATTGGTTTTTTTGTGGGTACCTGTAGAGTGGGTATGTGTAGTGGGTACATGAAGTGGGTTTCTGTTGTGGGTACCTGGCTATCTGTGTGATGTGTTTCTCTGTAGTGAATTACTGTAGAATGGGTGCCTGTATATACCTACCATTTCTGTATTCTGACTATAAATATTTGTTATCAATTACTATTTCAGTTTTGAGTCCAGAAATAGAACTCAAATCATTCGGTTTACTCTACCTCTGAACCACGCCATCCCAGAACATATAAATAAAAACATTCCATTCCATCTGACTAAAATACAAAAGATAATAATTGTAATGTAGAAAAGAGAATCCATTGAATATATACATGCATTACGTAACATGCTTTTACCATAAAAAAAATAATTCTTATTTTGAAATCTGGTCTATTAAACTTCATTTATTAGCCAAAAAAAAAAACGACCTTTTTTATAATATAAGGTAGACCACTAAAACGAAACATAATTATTGTGTAAAAAATTACAATAAACTTTGAATAAAAAAATTTACAAATTTAAAAACCTTGTCATTTCTCAGAAATCTTCTTTCTAAACAAATTTTATTACTTTTTATTAAAGAAAAATATTTTATTTGCATTTTGGGAAATGTTTAAATGATAATTCTCATCTATGTGACTAAATGACTTTCTAAGACTTGGTGTAAATTTTACAAGGGTAAATTACAATTGTTCTTTACATTCAAATGTTACCATATTCTTATAAATTACACTGGGAAGATTTCTCTCATATGTATATATATATATATATATATATATATATATATATATATATATATATATATATATATATATATATATATATATATATATATATATATATATATATATATATATATATATATATATATATATATATATATACAATTATATATATATATATACAATTATATATATATATATACAATTACATTAAAAAGTGTCAGATGTATTACATATGAAAGTATGTATGGTGTATGTTTTAACTTTTTATATGACGTATACATCTTTTTAAACTTCTGTTACGACATTTTTTTAAACGACCAATCATCATTTGTTTTATACATTTGACCAAACATCATTTGTGTTATACATTTTAATTGGTTGGTTTCTCACACGCATTGTCTGTGGTTGGTCAGTCATTTACATGACCATGCTTGCGATTGGTTGATCATTTACACCTCTACGTTGTGATTGGTTGTTTTTTTGCATGGTTGTGTTCTGATTTGTTAATAATTAAAAAGGCCTTTTGTGATTGGTTGTTCATGATATCCACAAAATTACTGGATGTATTGTAAACTGCTAGAAGCAAACACAAGATGTTTTACATTTTATTTTCACCTTTCACCTATAAAAGAAATATTCCAAATGCAATTTTTATTTTTGTTCACATAATTTTTCAGATAAAATTACATTTTTTTGTATTGGACTCTAAACAGAACTGTGATATATATATATATATACATACTGTTTTACAGCATTGCCAAGTTGTTGGTTAATATACATATCAATAAACTCATATTTTATTTTAATCACTGTGTTTATTGGTGCTTTATTTGTATGAGTGTCAGTTGGTTTTTATTAGTGTGTGCATAATCAGAGATTCATTGGATAAACTGAACTATGAAAAAAAGTTAGACTAAAGAAAATACAAGGCAGTGTTTTGTACCAGCAACCTGCTCAGTGGTGTCTCTAGGTCAAGTTTTTCTTGATGCAGTAACTGTAGTGTGTCACTCCCCCCCCCCCCTCCCCCTCTTAAAAAAAGTCAGTTTTTGTTTAAGGTCACTTGTACCCCATTTTATTAAGTTATTTTAAATGGACAAAACATCCTTTTGACAATAAGTTTTACTAATTTTCATTTGCTTTCGCTCGCAAGTAATGCAAGTAATATTTAGTCACACTAATGTCTAATAAGTTCATACACAATGAGTTGTTTCAAAAAAAAATTAGTCATGGAAATATTTAGTTGTGCTAGTTACTTCCCCTATATAAAAACAAAAAAAAAACCAAGGGAAATAAGTTTAGTTTTCAAAAATTCATTCACATAATGATAAATACAGTAGTAAAGAAGACAATAAGGGTTAAATATTTACCTTATGTAAATACTAAAATTATTCTTAAATGTTTGTTTACATTTCTAAGAATTTAAAAGTATTATTTTGTTTTAATTTAATTAAAAATATCTTTGATTGCATAACATAGGCCCCATTAATTTTTAGAGACGTGAACTGAATTAAGCTATTTTCGTGTTAGTATTGTGTGATCAGCAATGAGCCATACTGCATAAGCCTGGCAGGACTCGTTAAATATTATTTTATTGTTTGAAATAAAATTTTAAAAAATGTTTGAGGCTTGATATAGATCTAGAAACTGATGTTTAAAAGGGAAGAATGCTTGATTTGATGTACCTCATTGTAATCTACATAACATTCCGGTTGCTTAAAATATGTATAATTTTTTTAAAAAATCCCAAATTTATTTCAGCTTTACTTAAAATCCCAAACCCCCTCAGCCCACCACGCCGATGGAAAAAAATCCCTTGAATCATCATTTAATTACACATTTGCATTTACAGGTTTAAAAAAAAAATCTAATTAGACGTTTTGTATTCGATCTATCTATAAGAAAACCATCTTAAATGAATGAAAGTAGGCTACATGTAAGTAAGAAGTATTACTATTGTAAATCTGTATCAGTCGTCACAAGCCGAGAGGCCCAAAAATAACATCCCCCCCTTCCCGGAAAATTTCAAGTGTACCCCCCCCCCCCCCCACACACACACGACTCGTCACAAACTTATAGTGAAAACATGCTTAAAATAAACCGGGAGTGATCTCCCCTAAACTTTCTCGAATATTCTTATATGAAACAATAGGGGATGGCAACTCGGGATATAGACATAATTTTTAATCTATTTTAAATACTTAAACTTTTTAATAGAATGAAATCTCGTAGAAAAAATAATTGCACACCAAGTGAACGCTTAATAAAATGTGCAGAATAGTGCGGAATATTATTAGTACTTTATAAATTCATATGCGTTTTTTTGAGAAATCGGAAATAACATAAATTACTACTTCCGATCAACGGAAGTTACTCAAAATTTGAATGAAGGTAGAGAATTAGATCTTTTACTTACTTGTGAAATTTCATTTATCTATCTGAAATAGTGTTTAAGTTATAGGCTTTTGAAAAATTGAAAGTAGAAAAAGTTCCACTTCTGGTTATCGGAAATCGCTCAAAAGTTGATACGGATCTACGATTTTAATATAATACTTATATATGAAATTTCATCGATCTAGCTGTAACTGTACTCAAGTTATCGTGTTTACAGACACACAGACACACAGACACACACACACATGCACACAGACATACGGACAAGATTGCAAACTTATGTTTTTCCGACTCAGGAGAAAGTAAAAAGCGGTAATGTCCGTTTACATTTCACCGAAAATAGATTAGATTGTATTCTTAATTACAAGCAGAACATCACTGTGTTAAAAGAAGTAGCATTTTTTCCTCAGCTAGATACTGACAGTACCTTGGTCTAGTCTGTTGAATGAGTTCATTATAGAATCATTTAAAATTTAAAATGTACCGAGTTCTGGATGGATTGTCTCATCCTTGTCAAGTGCTGTTTTTACTTTCTCGTATATACGAAGTATAGAGAAAGTATTGTAATCGTGCACAAAAATCACTTGAAATTTTAACACTTTTCACCGTATTACACCTCAGTCCTTCATCACATCCGAAGTATAGAGGACTTATTTTAATCGGGCAAAAATTATCAATCCAGATTTATCAAAATTAAGAGGTTTTATGCGTAATCCAGTCTGAAAAACTGGGCTTTGCAATTCTGTCCGTATGTCTGTGTGTCTGTGTGTGTGTGTGTCCGTGTGTAAACACGATAACTTGAGTACCGTTACAGCTAGGTTGATGAAATTTCATATATAAGTATTTTATCAAAATCTTAGATCCGTATCAACTTTTGAGCGATTTCCGATAACCGGAAGTGGTACTTTTTCTACTTTGAATTTTTCAAAAGCCTATAACTTGAGTACTATTTCAGTTAGATAAATGAAATTTCACACGTAAGTAAAAGATCTAATTCTCTACCTTCTCTCAAATTTTGAGTAATTTCCGTTGAACGGAAGTAGTAATTTACGCTACTTCCGATTTCTCAAAAACCTAATGTAAATTTTTAAAGTACTAATAATATTGCGCACTATTATGCACTTTTTTACTTGGCGTTCACTTGGTGTGCAATTATTTTGTCTACGAGATTTTATTCTATTTTTAAAACTTTAAGTCTTTAAAATTAATTAAAAATCATGTCTATAGCCCGAGTTCCCATCCCCTGTTGTTTTATATAAGAATATTCGAGAAAGTTTAGGGGAGATCACTCCCGGTTTATTTTTTTTGTAACTCGTGCGAAATCTATAATCAATTAAACTTCGCGATTAGTGTTTTTTTTTCCCTTTTACATCGTGAAAAATGTTTGAATTTTATTTCTCGTAAAGTGTTTTTAGTTAAATGAATAAAAACAATGGACAGTTGTGCTTTGTGTTTGATTTTAAAACAGCGAAATTGTACATGTGTATTCTTATAACAGGATTTTTCGTTTATAGTGAAGTTTGTATCTCATGTTTGTTGTGTGATCTTAAGAAACTTGTAAAGAGGAGAGGCGAGGCAGAAGAGCTAGAGTTGACATCTACGTGGTGGATCAGGTGGATTAGCTACAAACTTTACGGACATACTGACATACAGAGCTTTGGTTAATTGGTTGAAAAAATTGTTGTTTCGTAGGAGTTTTAACGTATGTCAAGTTACTTGCTTTTTAAAAAGTAAGTAGTTTTCTAACGTGTGTTGTAAAATGACGTCACCGTCCTGGGTGTTCAGTCTTCTATGTCAGGGGTCTCCAAACTACGGCCTGCGAGGTCCTCTCATGCGGCCCGCGAAGATCTTTTTGTCCACGGAAAAAACGTTTGTTGGTGATGGCTGATGAACTTTGCCCAGAAAAATCAAAGACATGCCTGGAAGAAACTGGCCCCCGAACTGATATGTGATAGTTAATGCGGCCCTCGGACTGAAAAGTTTGGAGACCCCTGTTCTATGTGATGAGGTAGACGACGGGAAGTGGGGAGGGAGGATGAGGGGGTGATTTTAAAGTGTGACGTCACATTTTAAAATATTTTTAAAAATAATGTTTTAAACTGAATTGTAGCGGTTATTGTGCTTTTGTATTCAAATTTTGTTGCAAATTGAAAGTAAAACTGATTACACTACTTAACCTTGACCTAGTTCAATTAATATTATTAATAAAATATTGCTATCTTTTTTTAAAGAGGAAGACAGTCACTCATTTCATTGAACACTTTTTGGATGATTAATGATACCGATGTCAGACAATAGACTCTTCCAAAAATAAGAGTGCTAGGTTGTTAATAGTATTTTAAACTCGACTAGTTTTATGGTTAGAAATTAGGGTTAAGCTTATGGTAGAACTATAGGGTTTGGCGTTAGGGATAGAGTTGAGATTGACATTAACAATCCATGTGTGTATTTTATTTAACAAACCAGTAACCTAACACCCATTTTTAACACCTTATTATCGAATACTGGAATAAAAAATTCCCCCACAATTTTTCAATTAATCAACACCATTATGTAGACTCTTCAACACGGAGTTGACCTTTGAACCAAACACATTTTAGCTTAGCCATAGTGTAAACGTCAATTGGTTTTAAAATTAGCTTGGTTTTTTTTTTCTTTCACCTTATTTCAAATATATCTCAACATCTGGTAAAAAAAAAAAAACCCGGATACTTCAAAAGCGTTGGGGTGAGGAAAACGTGTGCTTAATGCTTTTCTAAAAAAAAAAAAAATCATCAATTTTCTTAAAAAATGAAGGCATGATAAATCGTTTCACGTGGCGGAAAAATCTCAATGCTATTCAGTGTTTTCGTTTAAATAACAGTTAGATATATTTACACTTCTTCTGAGCAAAGACTACATTTCCGGCACCAGTAGCATATTATTTGAATATGCGGAAATTCGGGGATTTGAAAAGATTTACTTAAAAATCAATCACGGATATTTCAAGGAAAAGAAGTATTAAAGCTCACATGATTGAGGAGATCAAGAGACATACATGATATTAATATGTTAGTCTATCGGTGCAATAAAATCAACTGTATGTAAATATTTTAAAAATATTTTTAATAAAACTTCAAATTTTAATTAAATTAAAAACAAACCAAGGAAAATGACGATGATTGTTATTATCTGTTCATCTTTATTCGGTAAGTTTGTTTTTAAATTTTAAGCAGTTTAAAATAATTAATTTACAAAAAGATGATGCATTTTAAAGTTATAAGCTTTTATTTAGTTCACATAATCTGTTTGTTTGTTTGTTTGTTTGAAATTTGTGGGTTTGTGGCAAATCCTGTTACTTAATTTTGACCCACTTTTAATGTACATTTTAAACTTTCCAGGTACATTCGTCTTCGATAACAATGCAAGAATATCTATTTTTAAAAATTTAATTAGATATTAGACTGGTTATTGAAATTTAATTAAAAATTACTAAATTCAATAATAAAAGTGGAGACAACAAGATTCACTCCTTCAGTTTGCCATCGAAGGCAAACTGCTTTTTTTTTCACGTACTACTAAAAAGTGGTTAATATTTTTAAAAAATCATTTCTAACAATAAGCTTTTAAATGCACCAAAAAGGCATTGGTTACCAAAATGTATAGGGGATTTATCGAATGACCAATGCTTAATGCTTTTATTAAATAAAGCAAATGCGTTTTTTTTTCTCATTTTCCTACCATTTAAAATCTTTTTCAAATTTACTTTTAGTCACAGCCGATGTGATTGGACAGAATGTCGTGTTACTACCATACGACCGGGCCTACAGCCAATCAGCGTGCAGGGATGGATTACGTCACGGCGAGGACAAAATGGTGTTCACGGCGCTGGTGAACTTCACTCACCTGTCGGACGATTGGAGTCGGACCGTCCGATTTCACTCGACCGACGACCGCGACCAAAATTTTACTTACGTAAATACATTGGTTTATTTTAAATTTTTTTACTGCGAGTTCAACGCATGGTTAAAATTGTGTGTGAGAATTTTTTTAGTCCATAACAGTGTTTCTTTCAGGCAAATATTTAATATATCGGGGGGGGGGGGGGAGATTCGGAACACCCCTACTGCTCGATAGAAGAAATAGGGTGGGAGGGTATCTGGCTCATTCTGAAAATGTTTGTCGATATGGGGGCAAAATTGGTTAGTTATGTAACGTCATAAATGGACAATGCCAAATAAGCAACTGTATAGTAAGATACATTATGATGTTCAATCGGCAATATTAACGGCTGGTATTTCTAAGGAGATCAACAAATAACACAATGGTAAAAAGTATTTTTATCCCCACCACGGGCCAGGCTACAGTTGTTCACGACGAGATGGTCACGGCTAGACGGTCACGGCTAGACGGTCACGGCTAGACGGTCACGGCGAGATGGTCACGACTAGACGGTCACGGCTAGATGGTCACGGCTAGACGGTCACGGCTAGACGGTCACGGCTAGACGGTCACGGCTAGACGGTCACGGCTAGACGGTCACGGCTAGACGGTCACGACTAGACGGTCACGACTAGACGGTCACGACTAGACGGTCACGGCTAGATGGTCACGGCGAGATGGTCACGGCTAGATGTTCACGACTAGATGTTCACGGCAGATCCTTAAGATAAGATGATATGAGATTTTAAAGGAAAACCTGTGGCAAATCCCAAAGCAACAGCCGATAGACAGTGACATCAAAGCCCGTGAATGGAGATGGATAGGGCATACACTGAAAAGGAAAGAGGATGATATCGAGAAAGGAAGCGTTAGACTGAAATCTCCAGGGGAAGAGGAAAGTAGGACGGCCAAGGAAATCCTGGAGAAAGGCCGTAGAAGAAGAGGCAAGGGTGTAGGGCTTACGTAGGGACAAATAAAAAGAGCTGCCCTAAAACCGAGTCTGGTTGAGAGGTGTGGATGCAGCCCTATGCTTCACAGGGGCCACAAAAAACAACAACAAAAAAAACAAAAATAATAACAATGAGAAAACGAGACTCCGTACTTTCGAGACACCACATACTCTAGATTCCCACTTCGAATTGAACTTTTCATAAATTTAACGTTGTATCACTCGAGTGTATCATGGTATAGAGGGCGCTGCAGAGACCGATATAGAGGCCGATGTAAAATAGACAACAAGTGTTTTGAGGGTGGGTTTAATTCATGAGTTAAAGCACTCGAGAAAAAACCACTCCAGTGACCTTGAAGAAAGAGCCGGATGTTTTGAAAAAGATTTTAAATTACGATAACTATGGTAATTAAAGTTTGTGAATAATTTGTACGATTAGACAGACTTTTTAAAGTGGCTGAGTTGGAGTGAGAGAGTTGTGTTGGTTGTGATAGAAGTTTCGTCGCCAAAAGTCATTTAGCGAAAGTATTTGAGAAAAGCTTGAAATAATATTTGAAACTAGATGTCTGCTAGTTTTAGTGAGTTAATGTCACGTCTGAATGACTACTCACTTTTGCTAGCTGTTGTTCACACTACACCCCCCCCCCCCCCCCCCTTTATCAATAGCCTACTGCGTGAATTTTTTAAACTATGGCTACTTTTTAAAAAAAAAATAACGTGATTCAAACTTGTATCTATTCTTCTCTGATTGCCCGATGTTTTCAACCCATGTTTTAATAGATTCACTTTAATTTAAAATGTGTTACTTGTGTTGTGAATGCGACTAAGAATTATTTTTACTCTAAATATATGTACTCTATATGTAATGTAAAATATATCGCCTCTAATTTTGTGTGCCTTGTATGTCACATAAAACGGTTGCCTCTAAATGCGTGTGCTTTGTATGTCACATACAGCTGTATTACAAGTATTGGTCTACATTTTATGTCGAATTGTATTACCTTTCCATTCGTGTTTTCTTATGTCACATAAAACTGTTTTGCTTCTAAATGTATGTGCTATGTATGTCACATACAGCTGTATTACCTCATCACTCGTATACCTTGTATGTCACATACAATTATGCCGCCTCTCCATTCGTGTTTATTGTATGTCACATACAACTGTATTGCCTGTAAATTTCTGTGCTTCGTATGTCTCATACAAATATGTTGCCCCGTATGTTACATACAACTGTGTTGCCTGTAAATATGTGTACCCTGTATGTCACATACCCCATACTCCCTCTCCAGCTGTCTGGTATGTGACATACAACTGTGTTGCCTGTAAATATGTGTAGCTTGTATGTGACATACCACTGTATTCCCTTCAAATATGTGTACCCTGTATGTGCCATACCACTGTGTTCCCTCTCTAGTTGTCTACCCTGTATGTGCCATACCACTGTGTTCCCTCTCCATTAGTCTACCCTATATGCCACATACCCCTGTATTCCCTCTCCAGTTGTCTACCCTTTATGTCACATACCCCTGTATTCCCTCTCCAGTTGTCTACCCTTTATGTCACATACCCCTGTTTTGCCTCTCCAGTTGTCTACCCTATATGTCACATACCCCTGTATTGTCTCTCCAGTTGTCTACCCTTTATGTCACATACCCCTGTTTTGCCTCTCCAGTTGTCTACCCTATATGTCACATACCCCTGTTTTGCCTCTCCAGTTGTCTACCCTATATGTCACATACCCCTGTATTGTCTCTCCAGTTGTCTACCCTTTATGTCACATACCCCTGTTTTGCCTCTCCAGTTGTCTACCCTATATGTCACATACCCCTGTATTCCCTCTCCAGTTGTCTACCCTATATGTCACATACCCCTGTATTCCCTCTCCGTTTGTCTACCCTATATGTCACATACCCCTGTATTCCCTCTCCAGTTGTCTACCCTATATGTCACATACCCCTGTATTCCCTCTCCAGTTGTCTACCCTATATGTCACATACCCCTGTATTCCCTCTCCAGTTGTCTACCCTATATGTCACATACCCCTGTATTCCCTCTCCAGTTGTCTACCCTATATGTCACATACCCCTGTATTCCCTCTCCGTTTGTCTACCCTATATGTCACATACCCCTGTATTCCCTCTCCAGTTGTCTACCCTATATGTCACATACCCCTGTATTCCCTCTCCATTAGTCTACCCTATATGCCACATACCCCTGTATTACCTCTCAATTTGTCTACCCTGAATATCACATACCACTGTATCCCCTCTCCAGTTATGTGCAGTCAACCTGACCAAAGGCTGCAACCGAACACACCGCATCATCTGCTACTGCAACACCACAGACGACGACGGCATCCACCACATCATCGTCAACATCACGGCGCTCTCATCCTACAGCCACTCGGGCTTGCAAGCTTACCTCGTACACTCCAACCTGTCTAGGATGTACAGCGGGATTCAGCATTTTCCCAAAGTTTCCGGTAATTGGAAATACCATTTTTTGTGTACGTAAAGTTTCCCTTTCAAACCTGTCGGTCTATGGGGCAAGTGAAGAAGCGTTCACTTGTTTCTGTGACCTCGGCTTATGAAGAGATAGTGTGGTCAGCACTATGCCCAGCCGCCTTTACTTTCCCTAACGTGAGTTAGGTACCCATCAGAGTTGGGTGGACTCAGGGACGGTCTACTGACTTGAACCCGGATTCGAACTCGAGACTTACGGGTTAGCAGTCTAGCTCTATACCACTCCGTCCCACTCCGTTTTTTTTTTGTGTATTTTTTTTCAACATGGACGCCAGATAGATTGCTTAAAAGGGAGATCACTAAGATGGATTGCTTTAAGGGGAGATCACTAAGATGGATTGCTTTAAGGGGAGATCACTAAGATTGATTGCTTTAAGGGGAGATCAATAAGATGGATTGCTTTAAGGGGAGATCACTAAGATGGATTGCTTTAAGGGGAGATCACTAAGATGGATTGCTTTAAGGGGAGATCACTCTTAATACACGATTCGGGTAATAGCTAAGACAACTCTCCGTTGTACTGACAAAAAGACCGTTTTATGGAAAAAGTAAACTCGGTATACAGTTTTTAGCGCAATTTCCATTCTGGAGAATTGCGTTTATTAACGCGTCATTTCTGGATGGATGGATGGATGGATGAATGTATGGATGAATGTGTGTCCGGGCTTTAAGTCGTATCTCCTCCTCAACGAAGCAATATCGATGACTAGTTCCAAAAGCAATTATGTTAAGCAAGTTACAAGAATGAGCATAGGCCATAAAAATTCCGGGTTTCTTTCATGTATTTCCCGGAAAAGCCAAAAAACCTCGAAAAAAAGCAGTTTTTGGCCCATATCTCGTCAACCAGACCACTTAGCGACTTGAAACATGTACCAATCGATTCCTGCCATAATTTAGAGCAATATTGCCGAAGAAAGTTTTCAAAAATATCCTCTCGTTTGGTCACAAATTTTAAAATTACAAAAACACCTACAAACCGATTGTTCTTCTAGCTTGAACGCATCCCAGCATTATACGTCAGAGCTATTTTTAGATAACATAAGGAAATTGCGCATAAATGTCACTAGACTTTTTTAATTAACTTGTTTCTTAAATACACTATTTAGACATAGTGTTTTAATAACATAGTAATGAGTTATAAATATCAGTGTTTCTTCTAGACTTTTTTCTCCGGGGGTAGGGGCACTTGATATTTTCGGTGGGGGCGGTCAACATTCTCCGGGGGGGGGGGGGGGGGGGACACTGGTAAAAGTATATTTTTCTATATAAATTCCATTTCGGTCGGGGAGCGGGGGGGGGGGGGCGGTAGACTTTCTTCGGGGGGGGGGGAATGCCTGGAAGAAACTCTGATAAATATAAGCCTAAAATATACTCAATTATGGAAAAATCTATAAAATCTTTTTATATGAAAACCGCTAATGATTTATAAATAAACTAAGTGCGCTAATCATTAACTGGATGAGTACTTTTCAGATATAACTAGTGTTATTTTTCAAGAAAGCGTATTCGCACTGGCGTCTAATTCAAGCGTAGTTCACATGGGAGACAACAAGGAAGAAATTAAATTTTGTTGTTCGGAGTTACCCTCCCCTTGCACGGCCGCTTTGGAGGTGGCCGAGACGCTAGTGAAGGGCGACTCGTGTGTTGTGTACAACCTGACGGAGGCCGGGGTTCGAAACACGGTGAACCTCACTTTACGGTTTGATGTTTGCGGGTCTGAAGTGAGATCAAACACTTACGTCATAGCATTACAACAAAAAGGTTTGATAAAATTATGTGTTTTTTTTTTCTTTAAAAAAACACTTTTTGAAAATCATAATTTTACATTACACAAAAAAAAAAGAAAAAAAGTAAAGAATCCTCTAAGGACCTAGCGATCCGTTGGGCATAAGAACTAGAGTTCATGTTTCTTGACCTCGGTATAAGGTGTGGTTAGCACTTTGCCCAGCCGCCTTTATTTTCCCAAACATGAGTTAGATACCCATCAGAGCTGGGTGGACTCAGGGACGTTTAACTGATTTGGACCCGGATTCAAACTTAAGACTTTCGGGTTAGCAGCATAGTGCTCTACCGCCTTGGTCATTCCGTCCGACACGTTACACAAATATCAAGACAAAATTATTTAAAACTGAATAAAAAACGAGCTCGAACTCTTATAAAAAACGTTGTCTTTAAAAATAACAGTTCGTAAATTTGGAGAGCAATTGTACTGAACTCTAAATTTTATCACCTTTCATGTGTTATATAAACAGGTGTACTCTACTTCTGTTGCAGTCAAATTAAAGAAACTGTACTTTACTTCCTAATAATACAAGACTTAAAGTAATAGAGTAATAAAAAAGTAACAAATTTTGTCCTTAAAGTACTTGAGGCAGGTGAAGTAGAATTCACGTATTTCTGTGAAATAGGCATTTGAAAGGATATAATGATTGTCTACCCTATATGTCACATACCCCTGTATTGTCTCTCCAGTTGTCTACCCAATATGTCGCATACCACTGTATTCCCTCTCCAGTTGTCTACCCTACCTTCTTTACTCTCCCTAACGTGAGTCAGGTACCCATTAGAGCTGGATGTACTCAGGGACGTCTTCAAGCCTGGTTAGCAGTTCGTGTGCTCTACCATCCGACTACCTCGTCATACATAACGTAGAGTGTATGACTAAATAGCTTAGATATTTACTCACATGAAAATAATAGCTTAGATATTTACTCACACGAAATACTAACCCAGTCCATGTTTTCAGAAGACGGGTCTGAGTTAACCTCAGCCACCGCCCAGGTCACATGGACACGGGTCACTGACTATGTAGATCTCATCTCAGCTGACCGCAGTAGTGTGCTCAACACGACGGAGATAGCAGGTCAAAACGGATATTATTATTATTACACACACATACAGACACACACACACATACACATACACACAAACACACTCATACACACACAGACACACACATGTACACACGCATGCACACACTTACACACACGCACCCGCTTACATACACGCTGACACTTAATAACACACGCTGTTACACTTACAAACACATGACTGCATACCCAAATTTCTATATTTGTATGTATGTACTTAAATACAGTTATGGTTGTGGGATTATTAGAGTAAAGCTTAGTGATAGGGACACGTCCGAATTCGAATGAGGATCAAGGTCCAGGGTACGGGATAGCACTAGGGACTAACTTCATTATCATCGGCATTTGTCCTTCGGGCGCAAGACACATGGGGTACATGAAATAGAGTTTATCTGCCTCAGAGACCTTGGCATATGAAGGGATTGTGCGGTCAGCACTATGCCCAGCCGCCTTTGTTTCACTAACGTAAGGTATCCATAAGAGCTGGGTGGACTCAGAGAAGTTAAACTGATTTCAACCCGGATTTGAACTCGAGACTCTCGGGCTAGCAGTCTAGCTATCATAGGGACTAACTTAGGTTAAGATAATGTTCAGAGTTAGAGTTAGGGTAAGGTTAAGTGTAGCTCTACAACTAAAGGCTTTCGAGTGAACCGTTTAAGAATACACATGTGTATTGTTTGGAAAAAAAAAAGTCATATTATTTTACATACTTCAAATGTAAATAGTTAGACATTTTTAATAGGGCTAGTAAGTAGGTCACCAACCAGTTCTATGGCTCATGCAGGTTTTATTGAGCCGTAGAAGTAGTTGGTGACCTACTTACCAGCCCTACTACTTTTAACCTATGTAATAAAAAAAACGATCCAATATTAACACAGTGAATACAACACGTTACGTAACAGACATGTGGATAGACGACCAGAAAAACAACTTCATCGTTGGTCTGTCAGTAACTACAGCAACTTTTGTCCTTCTGTTTCTCATCACAACCGTGGCTTACTGCTGTCGAGGTAAAACAATGACTACTTTTGTAACAGTTAAACAAATGACTACTTTTGTAATAGTTAAACAAATGACTAAACTTTACGTAACGCTCAACATCTTTTCCGTCTATTAATAGTGTAAAGTAAATATTTATTTAGTAAAAATTGATGTCTAAAAAATGTACACGGAATTTTTCACTTTTCAAAAATAAAATATCGAGTTAATTTCACTACTGGTTAAATAAAGAGGATGTTATAAATAATTTAGAAAAAAAAGGTTTATTTCCCCTAGTATTAAAATAATAAACTATATTTGAATGTTATCTTCTTTTAAAGTATTTTATTTAAACTATGGTGAAAAGCAATTATGGAGTTTTTATCTGAGGTTTATTTTTTTTTTTAAAATTTACTCTAGTAAAAGCAATTCAAGATCATTAAGCTGAAATGCCATCACTGAATGTTGTTTAGAAATAGACGCATTTTATTTTTTTAGATTTTTTTTAGAGAATCGGAAATTTCCGAATTTTTGTTTGGGAAAAACAACCTGTATCAATCAATGATAGTAATAATGGAATAAATAAAGAATAGATTATGTAAGGGGTTAGGGGGGTGGGGGGGGGGGGGGGTTGACTTGCATTATTACATATGTATTTAAACTTGGATATTTTAATTCTACATTTCTCCTAACAATCGCTTAGCTGTAGGTTATCTATACAGGATCATGCTAGGTGTTAGTCATCTCTTTTTTTAAATGGATGCAAAACATTTTCTAACTGCTGACTTTATTAATATTTATTTTTCCTCTTCTATCTCTCCGTGTTTTTTTTTCTCTACCAGTTAGACTGAGACTTGGTGTCTACGACAGACGGTAGGTCAGAATAAAATGTTTTTATTTTCTAATTAAAATTATATTTAATTTAAGGTTGGTTGAAGGGACGAGGGAAGACATTAAGGTCAATAAAAATAAAAAATAAATAAAACATTAAGTAGTACTATAGTGTGTGTCTTTTAAATACAAGTAGAGTATACAGCTACTGTTTTGTTTTTCAGTAACGTCAGCAATACGGCTAAAATCTCGGAGTTTGGTGGTAAGTTTAATTCACTGTTCACAGAGGTTAGTAACGGTCCCTTTTCGAATCTGACAGTCTATTGGGTAAGTGAAGGAGAGTTCACCTGTTTCCGTGACCTCGGCATATGAAGGAATAGTGTGGTCAGCACTATGCCCAGTCGTTTTTACTTTTCTTAAAGTTAGTTAGGTACCCATCAGAGTTGGGTGGACTCAGGGAAGTTCTACTGGCTTGAGCCCGGATTCGAACTTGAGACTTTCGGATTAGCAGTCTAGTACTCTATCGCTAGGCCATACGTTCCTAACTGTCGGGCTCTTTCACCTTGGTTTATTACAACTTTTCGCAATCGAAATAAAGAAGTTGCTCTAGAACTTTCTCTTCAAGTAGAACAGCATTTCAAAGCAGACCACCATTTTGAACGTATACCGTGTTCACCGCAATGGCGGTTGTTTACATAGTGACTGTTCAGTGACGTCATTTGCAAGGGATCAGTAGATATACACCTAATCCTAATGCTAGGATAGCTTGTTGTTGATCTCCCCTGAATCCTTTCTTCACTCTAAACCAACTTTCTAATACTTTTCGGCGAACGATTTAATTGTTGAGAGGCTATTTTCGCCCATAGAATATTGTTGCCATAAAGTAGATCACTAAATTTTAACGTCGCGCTACGAAAGACAACTTTTTAAAAGCTACCAATATTCGCCACAATAGGCAAACTCTCTCTAAAAATACGTCACAAAGTTTCTTTCCACAACTCTCTTTAAGCATTTTTTAACGGCAAATAACAATTTTTTTCATTACTTTTGTTCTTAAAAATATATAAGGTTAAGCTCTAGATCACATTTCACATTTTTTCCCTAGACAAATGTTTACCATTAAGACCGTTGAACCCACCTGACGACGAAGTCAACATCTATGACGTCATCCCAGACGACTTCGGGTACCAGAACCAACCCCCAGACCTCAGCGTGGAAGAGAACTTTCGAGAATTATCTGAAACAGCGAGAGAAAGTCTGACCTATCTATCGACGAGGCGAAGCGGGGGTTACCCCCCGGCGCCCTGGCCATGCGGGGCACAGGCCCCACCCAGACACACGCCTCTGGAGCTTCAGATCGATGAATATCTTATACCTATCGATCTCCAATCAGATCCACCCAGCGCTGCCATCACCGATGTATACAATCCACATTCGATTGTGGATGAGCACGATCCACTAAGCTCCACCAATATGGCGGAGGACGCCTCGATCCAGCACTATAGTAAAGTCATCGTGCACACAGGAGAGGTGCAGAGGTCAAAAGGTCAAGGTGACACAGGAGAAAGTGTTGACTCAGAGAACGGTTACATCACACCTATTGACGTCACAGTCCCGCTTTTCATAGACTAGACCTTTTTTTCTCTCATTAACGTATTAAAATAAAGTGGAAGTGATTTCCACTAATCTTTCTCGAATATTCTTATATAACACTACGGGCGGGGGATGGCAACTCGGGATATAGACATGATTTTTAATTACTTAAACTTTTAAAAATAGAAATAGAATAGAATCTCGTAGAAGAAAGAATTGCGCACCAAGTGAATGGCAAACAGAATGAGTATAATAGTCAGGAATATTAGTAGTACTTTATATATTCATAAGCGTTTTTGAGAAATCGGAAATATCGAAAATTACTACTTTCGGTCAACAGAAATTACTCAAAATTTGATAGAAGGCAGAGTATTAGTATTTACTTGTGAAATTTAATTTATCTATCTGAAATAGTACTCAAGTTATAGGCTTTTGAAAAATTGAAAGTAGAAAAAGTTCCACTTCCGGTTATTGGAAATCGCTACAAAGTTGTTACGCAGCTACGATTTTGATATAATACTTATATTTGAAATTTCATTAACCTAGCTGTAACGGTTCTCAAATTATCGTGTTTACAGACACACACACACAGACACACAGACATGCGGACAAGATTGCAAAACTATGTTTTTTCCGACTCAGTGAGGTGTAAAACGTCGAGATTTGCAAAAATCTCGATTGTTTTTGTACGATTACAAGACTTTCTCTATACTTCGTTTATACGAGAAAGTAAAAAGGTTCCCAGAAAAAAATGCGCAAGTGGAAAGCCCCTCGTCACACGTCGTCACAAAAAGCCACCTCCCCCCAAATGACGTCACACCTCAGCCTCCAACCCCCACCCCCCCTCAAAATTGCTTGTGAATTTTTCTTAAAACACCAATATTTTTCCAAACATTTTGTCAGAACTCTGTCAATATAGAGTATTTTGATCAATTCCTATTAGAATTTATTAAAACCGTTTTCTAAAACGCGTAATAACGGCTAAAATTCGTTTTCTAAGATTGCATTTTTATAATGCAAAAGTGTGACATCACACCATCTAACCCTCCCTCCCCCCTCCCCTTCATCACACACCGTCACAAAATTACGGACCCCTCCCCCATAGACCCCTCGGTATATATATAAAGTATGAGGGGGGGGGGTGGGGTGTAAATCGAAAGTTTGTCCCCGGGTAAAAATTTGACCCCCCCCCCCCCCCACCCCCGCCATGAGACGATCCTGGCTACGCTACTGTACGAGTGTGACGTCAGTTATGGACGACCCCCCTCACTTAAGTAAGTATTGACTGCACCCCCACGTATAAGACCTCCAAAGACTGGCTACAAACATCGATCTCACTCATTGCATATATTTGAGGCTAAAAGGTCACCGTGGGGAGGAGTCAACGAAAACAGCAGGATTACCGCCACCACCCCCAACGAAAACATGATCTATATATATAATTCTCCTCTTCGAGCAGTTAGAAAACAAGCTGCAAACGCTCTCCCTACCTCCCCACCCCTACATGGTTTTAGTGAGCTGTGTTCACTCTAAATGTTTACAAGCAGAGCCAACGATTTTAAACGTAGGGGGGGGGGGGGGGGGGAGGGGGGGGGGAAGGAAGGGGGGGGGGTTATGGTCCTTAACGAGCTACTTATAGTGTTTTAAAGAAATATTTTTCAGTGTCAGCGTTGGTACATGTCGAATTCACAAATTATGAATTATTGAAAATTAGAAACAACTAAATAGCGGCGTATGTTATGCCGCGGGCCGGCTCGTTTTTATATAAAAATATATAGTTTTACCAGTGTCTTCTAGGAAAATTTAGTCACCCCCCCCTTCTTCCCCTTTTCCGAAAGTGACAAGCCTCCCGCCCCCCCCCCCCCCGCCCCCCCCCCCCCCCCCCCCACACACTCACCACTCCAGAGAAAATTAACCTGAAATAAACACTGTTCACTTATGGTTTGTATTCTAACTTAGATTTATATTCTCACGTTTACGTTCAAATAACATACACACAAATATTCAAAAATCTATCGACGCCTTACGTATAAATCCGCAAATGACGTAAGCAATCGGGAATTCCCGTTACTCACTACCACGGCTGTAATGGAGATCTACCGTTTTTGTGTGTTCCTAGTAATAAAAACATCTACTTTTGCCTAAGTTGAAATTTCATTATGAGTAAGTATTTTCACCGTGTTCATTTGGTGAGTTACAATATGTAACAAATGATTTTTACCCTGTATAACAAATAACACAGGAATAGACTTTAAATTAAAATAATTAGGCATAATTCTAAAAGAAACGTTTGTTTGGAATGTTGTAATTCCATCAATAAACCTTTCGTTTTTTATATGAAAACATTTAATTACGAGAAGCATTAAAATATGACAATAATTAGACTTTAATTTGAATCGATGAAACAAAATAAATCTTTTAAATGTGCTTGCAAGTCTATCAAGGAAACAATAGTACTGAAGGAAGATAATTTAGCTGAACAAAGTAGGCCTAATTGTAAAGAAATTGTTTGATTATACGTATGCTTCACTTTATTTATGATAGATCTAGGTATTTTAAGTATTTTGCTGTGTTTATGTGTTGATTGCCCAACTGGTCTAAGTTGGTCTAAAAATAGCACAAGAGTGACACGTAATCGAAAAGTATCATATCATAGAATTCTGTTTTAAAAATAGCAGAGGCGTAGCGATGGGGGAGTGGGGGGGGGGGGGGAGGGCAGGGGGGTACATATGTCCCCGGGCGCCGACCTTAGGGGTGCGCCAAAATAGGTTGTAAAAACAAATTAAAATGTCATTTTAGCTGCATTATAAACAGTTTGAGGGGGGGGGGGGTGCACATCAAAAGTTTGAGGGGGGGGTGCAAATCGAAAGTTTGAGGGGGGGGGGGGTGCAAATTGAAAATTTGCTCCCGATGGGGGTCGCCAAATTGAAGGTTTGTCCGCGGGCGTCTGGAAGAGTCGTTGCGCCTCTGAAAAATAGTGTTCAATCGTAATCGTTATAAATCGCAAGGCTCGAAAACTACAATAGACGTTTTTTTTTAATTTCTCGACTGTCGTGATTTAATTTAGGTTTTGTAGTTGTAAAAATGTTGGCGAAGTGGTCTTATTTCACTATCAATGTTTCTTTGAGCCTTTTTTTCCAGGGGGTGGGGAGCGGACACTGGCAAAAGTATTAGTTATACTGTAGACTTTCTTCGGGAGGAGGGGGGGGGGGGTAAAAATGATAGGTGCCAAATACCCAAATCATTACTTTTAAAAAAATCCCCAAAAGGCAAATTAAAAAAAATAATTAAATAAACAGTAGCCCAATATGATCACATTTTACCAGCTTATACGAAAACCAGTCTAGACAAAGTTAACTCTCTTATCTTTTGTTTTAGATTTTAGAGAATAAACACTTCTTTTTTTTTTTGGTCTAATACTTGGCTACTTTTTTCGCTATTGTTTGATACAGAAGCCAAACCCTCAATTTGATATGTCTATTTCGGAAGCAGTTGACTATGGTAAGTATACACTGGCTTATTAATTAGTATTGGTTAGATGTTCCTGTAATTAGGGTGACAGTGGCGTAGCCAGGAAGTGGTCATGGGAGGGGTTCAAACATTTTTCCTTATGTATAAAATCATATATATATATATATATATATATATATATATATATATATATATATATATATATATATATATATATATATATATATATATAATTATATATATATATATATAGAGAGAGAGAGGATATATATATAGGATATATATATATATATATATATATATATATATATATATATATATATATATATATATATATAGGGGTAGGGGTCCATGGGAGGGGTTATAACCCCCCTAACACCCCCCCCCCCCCCCCCCCCCCCTGACTACGCCGCTGTAATGTGATATGTTCAAAAAGCCCACTGCAAGAATATCGAGATATTCCTTGATCTCAAAACACATTGTTAAAGAAATAGAGACAAGGCAGATAAAATGCCTACGGTGGTGGGGACGCTAACAAAGCATTATGCTGCAGACTGTCTTCCAAGACTCAGAGATCACTAAAACAAATATTCTTACGAGTTAGATTCTATCGTTACATTTAAGTATAATAAAGGTTTAGGATACTCTTAAAACCTATACAGTTTTTTGAATAAGATCCATACAAAAAGACATTTTGATTTTTTTCCTCATGTTTATATTGTTAAGTTGTGCAAATCTGACAATATCTAGATTGTACTGCGCCAGAGAATATGTACAGTACGTGCTAAATGAATTATTATTTTTTCTTATTAACAGGGTTCCACATACATATGTGTATCATACATATATGCATCATATCTTTTCATATGGATGACATCGCTGGCACAATGCAAAGGTTGGACCTTATTTTGAATACCTATTTTAAACACATATGTTCATGTCAACAGAACGTCCCTGGTCTGTTTTGTGCCTCACTCACGATAGGTAAAATCAGAGGCGTAGCGACCCTTCACGGTACAAATTTTCAATTTGGCTCCCCCCCCCCCGGAGACAAACATTCAATTTGCGCCCCCCCCCCCATATATTTTTTATATTTATAATGCAAAACTGCAGCTAAAATGAGCTTTTAATTTTTTTCCAACCCACTTTGCGCCCCTTGGGGTCGGCGCCCGGGGATTTATGTACCCCGCCCCTCTCCACGCTACGCCTCTGGACCGTAAAATACACCTCACTCCCCTCAAAATGTCAGTAATAGTTGTTTCTAAAAACATTTTCGTTTAAAAATATATTTTCTGAGCTCGGTCATCTTTGAATATATTTAATAATTCCAATTTACAAACACAGTGTTTTTTTTTAAAAAAAAAAAAAACGTGAAATAACTGCTGAAATTTTCAAGTTTCTAACATTACTTTGAAAAATGCAACCTTTAAAAAATGCAACCTTAAGTTGTCATAAAATTACTCCCCCCCCCCTCTTTCTTCTATGGGTGTGTGACGTAATTGATGGACGACCATACATAAATGCTATTGTTTGATGTAATATTCTGACTTGTTACAGGAACGTTCAAAAAGTTTTTGAACAGAGACAACTGGAACTACGAGTTAAGCTTTACGGATAATATCCCGGAAGGCGAACAGAATCTTTGGTGGGTGAGAGACAGTTATAATTATAAAGACACCTTCGCTGACTGTAACATCGAGTCTCTGTACTGCTTAAACGCCCAAGAGGACAAGACGTGGCTCAGGGCTTGGGTTGAAAAATTGAGCAACAGGAAGCTGCGGTTCACTTTACTTTTGATTAACGTGACTAGACCCATGTTCGAAACCGTGAGGGGTAGCTGGAGACTGATCACGCACAAAGCCAATCCCAAACAACGTGTCTACTTCTCTCAGGAGATTCAAGTGAATGGTAGGTTAGCTATCTGATTGAGTTAGTAGTTTGCTTGCAAGATAGTAAAGTGTGGGGCAAGGGAAGTAGAGTTCAACTGTAGATCTCTCCCACTAGTCCATCCCCCATGGCTTGAGAGCTAGGAAAAACACGTTTTCTCATGTCTGATTTTAAAAAATAGTTGTATGTATTTTATGTATGCACTATGTATGTATATATCTTTATGCATACAGATATCGTAATTGTAATAGGCCCTCGCTTTAGGAATAGCTTATTACAAATTGCCTCTTTCAAATATTCAGTGTGCAGCACCACTTTATTTGTATATATATGTTGTACAATGGATCAACCTCCCTCCCCATACAGCTTATTGCCACATAAATAAATAAATAAATAAATAAATAACTAAATACATACATATATATATATATATATATATATATATATATATATATATATATATATATATATATATATATATATATATATATATGTATATATGTATATAATATAGAGCCAGTTGATCCAACTTGTAGTCTGAACTGGGCAATCGATGGACTGAACATTACCTGTACTTATCCAAGATTAATACATTCACTAAAGGTACTTTTTTTTCTAGCTTTGAATCAGTTTGAATTATCGTAGACTTTGGTAGTTTCTAAATTAATCGAGTTTAATAGAAAACGAAGAACAAATGTATTTATTTTTTACAAAAAAAACTATATATATATATATATATGTATATATATATAAATATATAATATACATTTACAATTGAAGAATAAATTATCTGGCATATTTTATTTCTTGTACAAATTTTTTTTGTCAGATGTCTGTGTGTTTTGGACCATCTAGCAGCAAATATTTGTTCCTAAATCACACCCGTCATGGTAATCTTTGTCACTTACTGGTCCCCAAAAAAGATTTACCTTTCGGAAGCAACAGCCTTGTGATCTACTTGTTCATACGCCTGAGGAACTCAAGCGCCACGCTGAGTTATGAAATAGAACATTCTTTTGTTTTAGGTATGGTTCATTTTTAGTGTAGGTTCAGATTTCTAACACAGAGAGTTTTCAAACGGAGCTTCACAATTATATATCTAATCATCAGCTTTTAATTTTTGTGCCTACGACAAAAAGCGCCGCCACAGAAAGCTCACTCCACTTTTGTCGGTGTTAGACAATTTTCCGGTGATCTGCTGGTGACGGTTGTTACTTTCTAGCACTCGCTAAGGACATTACTTTTGAAAAGTCTGCATTTGGCCTTGGAAGAGATTTTCTCAGATATAAATATTGGGTTTTTATTAAGTTGATAGTTTTTTTTTAAAAACTTCAGCTTAGTGATGCCGAAAGGTAACATTTACGACAAGTATTTTGATGGAGAAAAAAGATTTATCGGCCTGATAATTAAGCATGCATTGCGAACTAAACTTCGCTATATACTGATAGTAATTCCAATTTTACTATAATGCTCAGTGGCGTAGGCAGGGGGGGGGGGTTAGGGGGGGTTATAACCCCCCCCATGTACCCCCAATATGACTACCTTTTCACGTTAAGCTACAGCTATTGACTTGTGTCGATATTATTTAGGGCTTAAACACTAAACACTTAACCTGGCAGCCTCTAGAACAACAATGTATATCATTGTGATGAGAATTGCCTGTAGAATTTAGTTATGAATTTTATTATCGTGCTAAAGTTAAGTATAATAATCTGGAACGCAGTAGGCCAAGGGAAAGTTGGCCAAGGTTAGATCAGTTAAGGAGTGTCGAATGGGGAGGGGTGGGCTACGTGGGTAGGCCTTTGTTGTCTAATATGATTGTAGTGCAACCGGAAAGCGCCTAGAAATTTAAAAAAAAAAAAAAAAAAGGAATTGATTATTATTCGCATTGAGGTTCTATAATGTGTATGTTTTTACTACTTCAAAACATTTGAAATTCATTTCACTAATGGCGGATGAAACAGGGAAACTGAAAACTATTTAATTTTTAAAAAGATAAGTAAACTGAAAATGATAAAGATGGCAGAGGACACAAGGTTATCAGTTAAAGGGTGTGACAGGGGGGGGGGGGGTGAGGGGGGTTTGAATATGGGTACGTTTCAATTACTACCGGATGCACATCTGGCAGGAAAGCGTGGGCTGGACCCACAATTGTTGACACAAAACTTAGTGTTGGTAGATATAAAAACTGCGTAGGTGGTTAAATATAGATGTAGAGCCAGGAACCTACAGTAGTCATTTTTAGACGGTCAGAAAAGAAAGACCAATAATTATTTATTTTCTTATTCGCATAGTCGTGTTTTAATGTGTATCTTTTTGATAATTAAAGCAATTTAAATTCATTTTAATGATGTCGGATGGAAAAAGGAAATTTAAAACTACTTTATTAACTGATTTCTTTACAAAGAAAAATAAAACTGAAAATGATAAAAATGAAGATGGTACTATTGACTCTCAAACTACATTACATCAAGAAATTTCCATAAATTAAGCACCTTTGACTGTTTCTTATGCAAATGATATCGGCAATTTTATCAAAGGAGTTATTACAGATGATACACGGTTGTGTTTATTAGAAAACATCTGGCGTCCCGAAGAACTTTTTAAATTTCCAGCAAGCGGACAAAGAAATTTAAAGTTTCAATATTCGTGGCTACTTAGGTGGAACTGGTTGACTTATTCCAAATTACTTGATGGCGCATTTTGCAAATATTGTGTTTTGTTTAGTTTGAATTATGGTGGTGTAGGTAGTCAGCCTTTAGGTAAGTTATCACAAATTCCATTTTCAAACTGGAAAAAGGCAACAGACAAGTTTAATGAGCACCAGCAATGTGAATATCATAAAAGAGCAATTTTACTTTCCCAAAATCGTAAATCGGTTATGGAGAAAAAAATAGAACCTATTAACATCGCCTTGAACTCATCAGTAAGTCAACAAATTCTAGAAAATCGTTTAAGGTTAGCGCCCATAATAGAAACTATAATTTTTTGCGGCCGACAAGGTCTTGCACTTAGGGGGCACAGGGATTTCGGAAATTTTCAGTTGGAGGATCCTGACGAAAATGATGGAAATTTTCGAGCTCTTTTAAGATACAAAGCCATGGGTGGAGACGAAACACTTAAACATCATCTAGAAAATTCTTCAAAAAATGCAAGATACTTAAGTCCCACCATTCAGAATGAAGTGATAAATGTGTGCAATAAATTAATTGTTCAAAAGATTGTTGCGAAAATTACTTCTGTTAAATTGTTTTCTGTCTTAGCCGATGAAACTAGTGATATAGCTGGTATGGAGCAATTTTCGTTGTGTGTTCGCTACTATGATAACGACATAAAGAAAATAAGGGAGGATTTCCTACAGTTTGTAGGTGTAACTGATCTAACAGGCAAAGGACTTGCAAATGTTTTAATGGACACTCTAGCAAATTTACACATAGACGGTAATTTTATGATAGGTCAAGGATATGATGGAGCCGCTGCAATGAGTGGTCGACTTCATGGGACGCAACAATATGTTGCTGAGAAATTTGATTTGGCTATTTACGTGCATTGCGCATCTCACAGTCTAAACCTAGCACTTTCTGATGCCTGCGAACTACCAGCTGTGAGAAACTGTATGGGAATTCTTAATAGTACATACAACTTTTTTAACACACCAAAACGACAATCTTTGCTTGCAAATTCAATAGAGAAATTAACACCTAAAGCATCAGCATCTCGACTTAAACGATTGTGCGCAACCAGATGGATTGAGCGTCATGAGTCTGTCAACGTTTTTATACAGCTTCAAAAAGCAACTGTTGATGCACTGGAAATTATGTCATCCTGGCACGATACAACAACTTCTTCAACAGCGGTTCAACTTTTAGGAGCAATTAGGAGTCTTGAGTTTCAAGTTTCTCTTAGAGTTATCTCAAAAATCTTTGCAATAACACTTCCTGTCAGCAGAATACTCCAAACAGAAAACTTTGATCTATCTGCGGCTCTAAAATTTACAGAAGATTCAAGTAGCCTACTAGTGAATATGCGGAAGGATGCTGAATCAGAATTTACTACCGTATTTAATGAAGTCAAAGACATTTGTGAGGACTTCGACATAGATATACTTATTCCACGTCGAGCTGGAAAACAAATTCAACGCTGCAATGTTATGGCAAATACGCCTGAAGAGTATTACAGAATAGCTGTATTTATTCCTTTCCTTGATTCGGTTATATGTCAAATAGGAGACAGATTGCTAAAACATAAATCTGTTTTGAGAGGTTTTATGTGTCTTTTACCCAATGACTCGGGTTTTACCAAAGAACAGGAAAAGAATGCCATAATACTTATGCAAAAATATGAAAGTTTGATTAACAGCAGTGTCATCGATGAAAGCATTGGAGAACTGAAACTGTGGTGGCGCCACATTATTACAAGTGGAAATGTACCGCAAAACGCTCATCAAGCTTTTTTAATGTGTGACGTAAAAATATTTCCAACAGTACACAAACTACTGCAAATATTTGTAACATTGCCTGTAACAACTGCCGTTAGCGAACGCTCTTTTTCCACTCTCAGACGGCTAAAAACGTACTTGCGAAATACTACTTGCGAGGATAGACTAAATGGATTGGCATTATTAAATATTCACCGACAAATTGAAATTTTAGCGGATGAGGTTCTTGATGAATTAGCCAAGAGTCCAAGAAGACTTGAACTACGATTATAGGTAAGTAATGTTATAAGTACTTTTATCTGTTTGCTGTGTTCTAGTACTGTTATTGCGTCTATATATATATATATAAAATGCTGGAAAAAAATTGGAACCCCCCCCATGAGACGATCCTGGCTACGCCACTGATAATGCTAATTAAGCCAATTCTACCGCAAAACATAATTTGTCTTAACTAAAAAAGTATTATTATTAAAAACTCCGAGTAATATTTTAAAACACAATACTTTACTAAAATCTTCACTTAAATTTAAACAAACAATGAAACAAACATCACCAAACCAATACAAATTCAATTTTACATCTATTATTAACATCTTACTAACCATGTGTCAAAACATGTATTATACGTAGTTTACTCAATGTACTCTAAACCTAACTGTGAACACACATATTAACTTTCTCTAGAGAACCCACAGGTCAACAAAATAGCGTGCTCAACTTCGAACAACACACCTGGTCGTATTGTATGCACGTGCGCTAGAACAGACTCCAGTGACGTCACAAGCGAGTTCACCTGGCGAGTCAACAACCTGATACAACACAGCCAGCCCGGATTGGACATAAGTCAGGGAAGTCATAACTCCGTCTTCACGCTGGACTTATCGCTTTCATTCGGCCTACAAGGTACACTCGCTTCAGAGGAGGTTCTTTACGGCATCTCTTCGGGGAGGGGGGAGGGCGCAACCAAAGAAAAAGAAAAGAAATATTTAGAGAATATATACTTAAACAGGTGTCCGACACCTTCCACCCCCACTGGAAATTTAAGAGCACCCCTCTCAAAATTTTCAAGCCCCCCCCCCTTCTTGGAGAAAACTGTAAGAAAAAATATCATAATCTGATTGTTTCAAACGAATTTAAAAACGATTTTGTTTCCCTTCATGGGTCCCAACGTCTAGACATGTATTAAATCCGTCACACCCCCCCCCCCTTCCCGAAAAAGTATACCCCCCGAACGAAATGGAAGTTATGTAGAAAATATATACTTTTAACAGTGTCCGACCCCTCCCCCCTCCGCCCCCGGAAATGTTAAGTGCCTCCCGGAAAAAAAGTCTGGAAGAAACACTGCGTGTATACCAGTGGTATGCACAACACAATACTGTGTTGTGTATTTACCTCATATTGACCTTTAAATTTGGAATTGGTAAAACGATTTTGAGTTAGTTCTTTTCGTTGACTTTGGCGTATGTCATTAAGATGATCATCATTTTACAAACCTTTGACGTACACGACTAAAAATCGGGTACCCATTAGAGCTGGGTTATCTCATGGTCTCTCGATGGACTTAATCACCGGAACCAAAATTCAAAAACATGCTTTTTAAAATAAACCGGGAGTGATCTCCCCTAAACTTTCTCGAATATTCTTATATAAAACAACAGAGAATGGGAACTCGGGATATAGTTATGATTTTTAATCCATTTTAAATACTTAAACTTTTTAAAATAGAATAGAATCTCATAGAAAAAAGAATTGCGCACCAAGCGAACGCAAATAAAGATGTTCATAATAGTGCGCAATATTATTAGTACTCAATAAATTTACATGCGTTTTTTTGATAAATCGAAAGTAGCGTAAATTAGTAGTTCAGGTCAATGGAAATTACTCAAAATTCGACATATGGTAGAGAATTAGATCTTTTACTTACATGTGAAATTTCATTTATCTATCTGAAATAGTACTCAAGTTATAGGCTTTAAAAAAATTCAAAGTAGAAAAAGTACCACTTCCAGTTATCGGAAATCGCTCAATCTACGATTTTGATAAAATACTAATATATGAAATTTCATCAACCTAGCTGTAACGGTACTCACGTTATCGTGTTTACACACAGAGACAGACAGACAGACAGACAGACAGACACACAGACATATGGGCAAGATTGCAAAATTATGTTTTTCCGTATCAGTGAGGTGTTAAACGTCGAGATTTGAAAAAATCGATTTTTTTTTGCACGATTACAAGACTTTCTCTATACTTCGTATATACAAGAAAGTGAAAATTGTCCAAATTATAAGGCATGCTTTATTTTTTCCCCCCAGAAATATCTTGTCAGGTTAGTAACGTCTTTGGTTGGAAAAGTGGAGTCGAGGTGTATACACTTGACGAGAAAGGTACGTACGTTTTAAATTTGAGAGCAGTAAGTTTACTAAGGATAAGCGGTTTTAATAGGGTGGACCAAGTAAAGTTTCACGTTAAGCTGCAAGGACTATTCCAGAAATAAAAGCAACATTTGAAGACTGCTCGGTCCATAGCGCATTTAGGTGTCAGATATCATTTCTTGTTTCTAAACCGGTTTATCTCTTTCACTACGCCACTCTATTGGGTTCCTTAATTATTAGTTCGTAGATTAAGAATTAAGCACTTTTAATCTCCCGTAACACACACTCTCACACAAACACAAACACACACACACACACACACACACACATATATATATAATATATATATATATATATATATATATATATATATATATATATATATATATATATATATATATATATTACACACATATGTGTGTGTATTGATATGGACAGGATATATATATATATATATATATATATATATATATATATATATATATATATATATATATATATATATATATATATAAAATTTGCTTATACCATTGTGTTTCATACATTAAACAACCATTTTTATCATTATTCTTATTGAAATTCTACTTTTTTATCAGTACTATTAGCTACCACAATAAGAGAGTTGGAGCCAATGAGTGAAAATAATATCACATCGGAACATCTGACGGCCAGAGAACGCAAAGCAGCAAGCAAATGGCGTAGAACCGTCTTTGGTGTTTCGCTATGCGCTGTAGTCGTTTTGTTCTTTGTCATTGTGGTGGTTTTCTCTTGCAACAAAGTCACCACATATAAATGTGTGTCAAAATCGTTCTGCCGGAGGGGAGTCAACACTAGCTAGTTTTTTTTTTCACATGGAGTGCTACGTTGCTACCTTGAACCTCACATTTTTATTTACTCTTTCTTAGACATTTTTATAATCTTGTACATCTTATATTGTTTTATGTATACATAATATAGTAACCCTTGCTTTTCATTAGGGTTTTTAAACATGTTATTGTATATTATTTTTTAATTAGGATACGCTTAAGTTTTCTCAGCCATATATTATATATCTACATAACGAATCTCTTAATTGATTTTTACTATAGTTTAATACAGGTGTAAATAAAATACAATCGCTTAAAGACTTAAAAATGTAGATAAGACTATAACTTAGATCATAAACGAGGTACATTGTATCGAATGTATATACGACATGGGCATTACTTAAGAGCTTACACCAATGCTTAGCTTACTCAATTAAAGTTGTAGACTTCCGGTTTACGAGTATTTAAACCGATAACGAGGGAATCTCAACTTTTTATTTTCACCCTGCGCTGTGTCTTGTTGGCTCCTTGTGTCGGAGGTAGTTGTATATTCTTTTATTTGGATCTGTGTGTTTCAGTGGCGTCGCTAGGTCATGTGTCACGCAGTACCTCCCGGTGTCACCCCCGTTTTCTGTTTTTCACTGTAAATTTTGCAGTTGTTTTCACACCCTCTCCCGGTAAAAGCCTTAAAGTGTTTAAATTTAATACTCATGATGTTTATGTTTAGTCGTATGTTAATACAGCTGGGTGTAACCTTGATTTCTCTATGGTTTGCTTGTTTGTGTCAAAGGGTCAAGCACAGGCGTAGCGAACCCTCCCGACGCCCGAGGAAAAACTTTCAATTTGGCGCCCCCATATATTTTTTTATATTTATAATTTTAAAAAGCAGCTAAAATGAGCCCCCCCCCCTCCGTCGCTACGCCTCTGGTGTCATGCCCTCCTCACTTGTCGGAATCATAAATTTGTACTTAACAAACTGTAATTAATCATTCAGTGAAATGGCAAAAAATATTTTTTTCTAAATATCTTGCATTTTTTGTCTTGTTGTCCCCCCCCCTACACCAAAATGGTGTCACCTGGTGCGGTCCGCACCCCCCACCTCCACCTCGCGACGCATCTGGTATGTTTTGCGTTGTTTAAGTTGTGTAAGTGACTGTCGATATTTCTCGTTTATTTTCTTTCGACCAAAACGAGGTTGTAGATATCGGCAGGTCAGATACACATGTGGTGTGTGTTGATATGTGATTTAAAATTGAGGTGTGATTAGTTTTTATGTAAGTTTCTGAATCCGTGGTGCTGTCTTTAGGGTATTTTTCCTACATTTTGCAAAATGTATTATTATTATTTTTATGCTTTGTTCAATTTTTTTGTGGGTTTCCCCACTCTGTTTTGTTAGTTTAGCTTACTAGTTTGGTTTTAGTGATGCTGGGTTAAGTCTTAGATTTGTTTTCAATCCCAGAGTTTTAGTGTCTTTAAAATTAGTGTGTTATTAGATTTATTCAGTCTAAATATTTATTGGTCTCCCTTCGTTGAGGAATGTGTTTGTTTATTTATGCCTTATGTTTAGTTTGTTAATAATGTATTCCAATTGTGCTGTACGTTTAATTACTGGTTCTATTTTTTTTTGTACATTAAAATTTACGTTTAGTTGATTATCTTTTTTTGTGTGTGTTAGACTAAGGTTAGGAGTAACCAGTCTGGGTTTAGCCAGACTTGCACTGAGGACCCAATAGTTAATTCTAAGCGTATGGATTGGATTATGATATATATATATATATATATATATATATATATATATATATATATATATATATATATATTAGATTATATATATATATATATATATATATATATATATATATATATATATATTAGATTAGATTATATATATATATTAGATTATATATATATATATTAGATTATATATATATATATATATATATATATATATATATATATATATATATATATATATATATATATATATATATATATATATAATATCTTTATCTCTGCCCGTCACATAATGAGAGTATTTGTCTTATAATTTGGACAACTGTCCAAGTAACATATGGAACGGGTTTTTGTTGAACTGATTTTTAAAAATTGAATCATATATAAAACACATTTATTTGCTATTTTTTTAGCTGTTTGAAAGAATCGCTGGCGTAAAGTAAAAATTATATGTATAAATGTAATAGATTTTATTTGCGAATTTTGTAATTTACTCACCATAAAAATCTAAAAAATCAGATGAATATGGATTCCTGATATTTAATTCATTCCGCATTAATGTAATATCCGAACAAATAATGACTGCCAAGGTTGGTATTATACTTTTGTTGATTTAGCCCAGTTTTGCCATTTTAGGATAAGTACTGTAGTTTAATTGTCCTGCACAGACTGACGGACGGACAGACATAAAAACAGACGAAACAAGTAGGCAGACAGTCAAGACAAACAGATGAAAAAAAAACGGGAATTTTTTTTCATGAAATCACCATTTAAATGTCTGTTGTTAAATGTTATGGGAAATTCCGAAAGGAACTTTTTTATTTTGGGTTTTCCCGCAATCATAAAAGGAAATTTTCCGATTGACAAGATTGCAATGGATGATGATAGCGATGAAGTGAATTACGGTAATGGACAATAAATTTAACATGTTTAAATAGTGATCTTTCTTACTAAAATATCATTTTATTTAGTATGACGGTATGATAGTTATTTTACAGTGTTTTATGATAGTTAACACTATTTTCAAAGAAGTGTTTGATAAATCTAATCGCGTTTGTGAAAATTACTGAATAAAATAAGCAACATCTTTTAAAATTGCCTAGCGAGTTATCTTTACATAATTATATACAATTATATACAATTATATACAAGTAGATACAATTAGATATAACACAAAAAAACACACACAATGTACTAAACGTGTGTCTAAGTGTTAAATTCACATATTTTTAACCCTGTGTCATATCTCAGAGGCTGAGTGTTCAGCTGTTGAAATCAAGTTGATCCGTCTACCTAACGGCTCGAAGAGGTTAAATGTTGAAGTTGGTGTAAGGAGAACTATCAGGGAGGTGAGACCTACATTACTCTATGTCGTGTGGGTGAGACCTACATTACTCTATGTCGTGTGGGTGAGACCTACATTACTCTATGTCGTTTCGGTGAGACCTACATTACTCTATGTCGTGTCGGTGAGACCTACATTACTCTATGTCGTGTCGGTGAGACCTACATTACTCTATGTCGTGTCGGTGAGACCTACATTACTCTATGTCGTGTGGGTGAGACCTATATTACTTTATGTCGTGTGGGTGAGACCTACATTACTCTATGTCGTGTGGGTGAGACCTACATTACTCTATGTCGTGTGGGTGAGACCTACATTACTCTATGTCGTGTGGGTGAGACCTACATTACTCTATGTCGTGTGGGTGAGACCTACATTACTCTATGTCGTGTCGGTGAGACCTACATTACTCTATGTCGTGTCGGTGAGACCTACATTACTCTATGTCGTGTGGGTGAGACCTACATTACTCTATGTCGTGTGGGTGAGACCTACATTACTCTATGTCGTGTGGGTGAGACCTACATTACTCTATGTCGTGTGGGTGAGACCTACATTACTCGATGAGACCTACCCACTTATAAGACGTGGTTTCTGTGTTGTGTGTGTATGTATGTGTGTATTTTTACGACACAGAATTAGGTGTGTTGACTGACGAATGCCGCGTTGTCGAAAGAGTAAGAATATAGGAATGTATTATATAGTGAAATGCAAGTCAATGATAAACAAGCTGTTTTATTGGAAATATGGCACGGCGTGGCATAAGCGGTACAGCGCTAAGCTGCTAACTCGAAAGTCTCGAGTTCGAATCCAGGTCCAAATCAATAGAACGTCCCAGAGTCCTCCCAGCTCTGATGGGTACCTAACTCACGTTAGTGAAAAAAAGGCTCATGGGCAAAGTGCTGACCACACTATCCCTTCATATGCTGAAGTCCAGAAACATATGATCTCTATTTCATCTACCCAATGGATCTAAAGAGGATTTTTTCTTTACTTTACTATTGGAATTAGCTATGTATGTTAGTTTTTGCTAGTAAACATGTTCTGATTTTGCATTTTTCAAATGTGTAACAGAGGTTTTATGTAATGTTTTGTACTGAATAGCCACCTTCCGTTTCACCTAAATCAGCATATCACGTTTGTACCTACATGTTAAATTACACGTTTATCTCAGATAAAAATCCAGTATTTACGAGATTTCGGGATCAGCGAGGACGAGCACAAACTCTATGGTGTCCTGTTACGTGCCCACGGCAGCACCCAGATCCTGGAAGAGGACAACCTTGTTGCGTTCTACTTGACTGAACTTGCTGATGATACGGAGTTTGAGATTTTTCAAATTTAAGCTTTAAGATAAAATTTCATTTTCTATGTGTAATGTAATAACATAGAAAAGTTGGAAATTCGTGACAATGTAAACATTGCTAACCGATTTCATGTTTTAAATTGTGTAGTCGTGTTGTTAATTTCTTACACTTAATTTATCAGAAGATTAATAGACTAATACATTATCGTTTTGATTTTGGGATTAATTAATTAATGAAAGTGTATTTTATACTCAATTAGAAATTGACAGTGGAATGTTTTTAAAGCTACTGTTAAATGTAAACGATTGTAAACCGTTTTTAATTATTTTTTTTAATGTTATCTAAGCTTACATTGCAGTAAGTAGTATTGATTTTAACCACATTACTGGATAAGCACAGTTTTACAACATTCATGTGTAATAATATACAACACCAAACAAAACATCTACAAGCAACCATATCAAACAGCTTGTTAGTTCAGTGATTCTAAAACAATTCGCATTTTTAAAAAAATATTTATCTTTAAATGCGGACATTAATACATTGTGTACAATGAAATAAAATAAATTTAAAAATATAGTTCATGTAAAAAATAGCTTTAATGCTTACTTTGAAATATTTAATCAATTAAAATATACCATCCGTTTAATTATAGCTACATGTACAAGTTATCAAAGTTTTGAATTGTCATCACAACACATTGATAGGCCGGTCTATAAATAGACTTATAAATAAACCTTAAGGTTTCTATTTTTAACTTAGTGTATTAATGCTCCTGTTGTATTTTTGACATTATTTATCAAGACCCATTTTAATTCGCATCTGTTCTTGAAGTTAGGATTTTATTTACCTTTAACAATCTTTTGCCTGTAGTGGTATCTTTTGCATTAGGCTGAACATAGTCTTTTTAAGTCGTTTTTTTTAAAATAATTTTAAATAAAATTGTGTGATCGAAATACATTATTATAGTGTTAATCTATTTATTTGGTTTTTTTTTTTGTTTAGTATATGAAATTCTTTTTCATACATGTGTTTTGTAAATTAGTGTATACCACTAAAAGTAGATGTTTAAGTGGATATTTGTGTGAGTAATGACCGGTTAGTATGTTTAAAATGGATATTCAAATAGATAATTTACAGTGAGGAACTTCATTTATGGATATAGATGTGGATATCGGTCAGTGAGCTGTTCTATTTGTGATGTAGGCCCTACTTGGATAATGGACAGTTTCTATTTTGTTTAAGTATTCGTTCACACTGATAAGTCTGTGGGCAAAAATATTACATTGATATACCCAAATATTTGAACTGCTTTTGTTCAAAACTGCATTAAACAAATGTAAGTATTCATTTTTTAGAAAATAAACATCTTCCTGCTTTTAATAACCAAATTTAGATATATTTTCTGATTTGTTACTGTTCATAAAATGTTATTTCCATTATATTCAAGCAATAGGTCGCGTGGCTATCTTAATTTTGAAAAAAATATATACTACGATGTTTTTTTTTTTACAAAACGATTTCTGAATGAGAGTAGTAAGATGTCGCAAAAAGTTTTCATATAAATCGACAATACTGAAAGATGGACATTATCAATGTCGTAAAGGGGCGTGGTAGAGCGCTCGACTGCTAGCCCAAAGGTGTTAGGTATGGATGTCGGTCTAGACTTGTGATTAACTGACGTCCCTGGCGGCTGGGATTAGTGGTGACCACACTATCTCTTCATATGACGAGGTTATAGAAACAGGTCAACTGATCATGGTCCGCCATGGAATATATAAATCAATACAGGATTGCTTTAATATTACTAATAAAGGATTGGGGTAGGGGGATCCGAACTCGAGAATTTCTGGTTAGCAGTCGTGCACTTTACCTTTCGACCACGCAGATTCCTAGTGTACGACAAATCAATTTTACCTTTCTGAATTCTAATGAATGGGTGGATAAAAAATGACAAAACAGGTAAATTAGACACACATTTTCTTGAGTTAAAAAATAAATGAGTGCTTTATTTATCAATTTTACAGCAATTTCAGATCAATTCGTAGAAAATGAATCGTACATAGAATTTTGAGTAAAATACGTTAAACCTTTCTGTGTAAAATTATTGGCAATATTTCCAGCAGACATCCAGTTTCACGTTATATTTCATCGGCGCCGTTTCCTCCTCTCTCTGCGGTTTTCAGACAAATGACGAACTGTGAAATGAAAATTACGTTTAATATTAAATACATTCATTTATAAAAATGTATATTACAAAAACCGTTCTTATTACATTTGGTAGATTAATAAGAAACAAGAGTAAAGTATTTATAATAGGTAATTATAGAAACGCAGATGTAATAAATACCATTTACAGTTAAAGCTATAACTAAGCAACACCTATGGTATCGATTACTTTGAAAATGCAATAATAACTATGCTTTTTTGTCGGCTTGTTGCTAGCTAAAGATTTAAACTAGAAAATCCATATTCGTGTTTTAAAAATGTAACTTTGCGTTTATTATACCGCGTTTACACTTGCGACATGTATACTATACATGTCTAGAAAAAAAAACTTCGCAATAAGTGAGTAGGCTCCCCTATTATCTTAAGCCATATAGCGAAGTTTTTTTTATAGACATGTATGGTACACATGTCGCAAGTGTAAACGCGGTATTATAAACGTTCGCCGTGCAAAGCCATAGGCCTATTTGAGATGTTTCACATGGGAATTCCCGCTGTCATTGCGTGGACTGAGCTATTCTTGCTGTTCGATATCGAAGTAGGTAACTCGTTTCTGGTTTATTTTCATTCCTACTAACCACTATCGTAATGTGCATTGAACAGGTACGTTTTATAATTTTTAAATTATGAAATCAGATGATGTCTTTAAAAAGTTGTCAAATATTTTTTAGTAATTCAAATGAAAAGATCTAGATTTTTGTATCGCATTATTATTTTAGATTTTTTTTTAAATAGCAGTTATGTTAGCCCCACCACAAAGTTTGTAACATAATACGATTGGTGATGAAATGAGGAAAATGGAAACGTTATATACGCGTAAGGTCACTAGAATTTTGTCTGTGTGTTGGGGTAGGGAGGGGGGGGGGGGGTAAATGTGCATGATCCACTAATTGGTTACGAAATGGATTTAGTCTTTAAGTAATAATACCGTGAGCAATAATTTTGGATTGTATCTTGGATTAATATGGATTAATACGGATATAAATTATAAAAACTAGATTGTAATATAAATATTGAAAAGTCAGAAGCCCTCAGAAGGGCTTATTTAAGATTAATGTGTTGCTATTATGGAAATCTAATTCTAACTCTGAACCAAACCTTAAGCATGACTGACAAAACTCCTCTCCTGCTCCAGCTTGTACCCTAACTATAATTTTGATACTCTACAATTTTTCTTTGACTAGTACCCAATAAACCGACTAATAAAACATCCAATTTTTTTAGAAGCGCCCATAGCCTGATGAACTTAAGAAGTAGGCTTACACCAAATTAAAGGAAACATTAGCTTGTTATAAATTCTATTTTTACAACACCAAAACTGTATAACTTTTTGAATCTTAAAAAAAAAACAACAACAGAAATTTGAAAACAAACAGATAATCTGCACTAATTTTTAGACAGCAACCTAGTATTCTGAATATTTCATTAAATAAATAATAACCTTAGTTAACAATGTTCAAAATGGCGTATGCAGAACCGGGGTGTCTGGGTAAAACATAGATCTAAGCCCGATGTACGCATGCGCAGTAGAGAGAAAATATTAGTTTTTTTTTTCCTCCCTGTGCAGTTATTCTTGCAGTCTAGCCACGGGCCGAATGGTCGGAAGGTAGTTCGTTTGCCACACACATTTTGTGAAAATAAAATAAGTCCTTGCTGAAAAAAAAATGCAAAGGCCTATCCTCTCCGAATATTCCGTTTAATTTTAAAGCAAATACTTTTTCGACGCTCTCCAACAACAATCTAAAAATAATCTGTAATGTAAGATGTAAGGATAGGGTATTCCCGGTATTTCATGTTACTAATAATAAAAGTTTTGTATTTTTCTGTTATGTTGTTCAAGTATGGGGGGAAAGGGGGGTGGCGTGCGGCTTTAGAATGTCAATAACTAATAGTGTAGTACAAACATTAAAATCCGTCCGTTTCTTTTCATAAAACGATAATTTTATCAGAATATTAAAGAGAATAATTAATCAATCTATATGTCGTAAGAAAGGTAAGTTATATTCGTTTGTTTAAAAAAAAATTAAAATCGCTGAAAATTTTATGACACCTTTACAGAGAGATCCTTCCCGTTTACAATGGTGTGGTAACTATGATAAATAGACTCATTAGCTAGATTATATTATATCATCATCATCATCCACACCCTTTACCTAAGATCTCCAGACTCCTCTGTCCCGCGTCATCTTCTCAACCTGACTCCAAGTGTAGTCCATCTTTCTCACGTCAACAGGTGTTTCTTGGTCGACTTCGTTTGCGCTTACCTTGCGGGATCCAAATCTCAATGCCTGTCTTGTAATACTGGATCGATGTCTGCGCAGTGTGTGCCCAATCCAACACCATATTTTTATTGATTTCTTCATCAGCAGTCAGTTGTTCATATGTTTACATTGCTGATGGTGTCGTGTAAGCGGATCCTGTGTATTTGTCTGAGTAAGCTGTTCATAAAGGTCTGTACTTTATCAATGGTGGTATCTCTAGCAGCCCCCAAGTCTACGATTTTATATTGGAATTAAACAGGTGCACATTGAGAGTACAGGGGACGTAGTGGCCTAGCGGTAGAGAGCTGGACTGCTAACCCGTAAGTCTCGAGTTCCAATCCAGGTTTAAGTCAGTAGACAGTCCCTGAGGCCACCCAACTCTGATGGGTACTTAACTCAAGTTAGGGAAAGTAAAGGCGGCTGGGCATAGTGCTGACCACGCTACCCCTTCATATGCCGAGGTCACAGAAACAGGTAAACTCTACTTCACTTGCCCCACTTGGACTGTCAAGTGTGGAAGGCGAACTTTACTTTTACTTTACCTTGAGAGTATACCTTATACCTAGTAAAATAAGCAGGGGGAAGGTAACCATCTTAAAGAGGTCGTAAGCTAGTGATCGGGTTTTAAAGCCAATATTTTTGACGTATCTCATTTTTTAAAAAAAGTATAATTGTATGTTTTTATTTAAATGCACCTAAATTTAAAAAATGCATAAAAACGTTTCAATATCAAGCTTTTATGTAATAATACACTAAAAAGAAGAAAATAAATGATTTTCCTTAAAATGTATAATAATATACTACTATTTAAATAACTGTAAAGAAAAGTGTGGGTCATTTTAATATGTATTGTAATGTAATAACTTGACTAAGATTTAAGAAGCCACTCACGCTTTCTTTGCAGTAGTTTAAATAGACGTGTATTGTTAAATCTTTAAAAAAAAACCATTTATTTTCTCTTTTTGTTAAATTATTACACAAAAGCCTATTAATTAGAACATATTTTTATGCATTTTTAAAGCTTATTTTAAAAAGTTTTTTTTTTATATTTGTTTACTTTAGAAAAATAAACTAGCTGGTCAGCTATAAGCACTGCTCCAGCTATTGGCACTCATGGCCTGCTACACATCTCTAACCACCAGCCCTGAACTCCTTACCCGGGGTCTTTTCTTTAGCCTTTTACAATACAAATGAAAGAATATTCAGGAAACACCAAAGGTCAAGATGGCAAAAATAAATGCAACCCCATTGAGCGTGGTGGTGTTGACAAGCCTACTGGCTTGTCTTCTGCTAATGTTTAGAGGTTCGTGATTATTTTTTAAAGATATAATTTAATAAACACAGCTTTTAAATTAAAATTTAAAAAAAAAGTCTTCTCAATCAAATATTTTTCGCTTGTTTAAATTCATTACATTTATGCTTAGCGGTGGGACCTATTTATTATTTAAGTTTGTGGTACTTAACATTTATTTAGCCAAAAGACGAATTATTTTTTGTTTTACTTATTGTTTATTGTTCTGAAGTTGATGTTTTTCATTTGCTAGGAACACTGGCGAGTAACGTTATATTTGCCGAAGAAGGCAAACCTTTCCATTGGAACCACACGTTGGATAAACCCATTGCTGACACATGTGCATGGTATCACAACGAGGTTTTTATTATTCAAGTCAATTTACCTGAGGGCAATGGCACCGTGGATTGCACCACTTACGATAAAATTAATTGGGTTGAATCACAAGGTGAAGTAGAAAACAACAAGCTATTTATTAACCTAAATTTCATGAATATATCGAGAGATTCAGCGGGAACATTTACTTTTGGATCTCACTACGCAGTGAAACGAACCACATATTTCTACTTTACTTTGAAAACTTATGGTATGAGTTTTTTTTCTACTGCTATTTGGCGTTGTTTTTCTTATCTCTTTTTATTAAATTGTACCTGCTTTTTCTGGTGACTGAAGTTTTTAAGTTTATCGAAAGTTTGATGTAAGTGTTAAACACTGTACTTTGCTTGGGTGGATATACACATAAATATTAACTTAAATAACCTAATATGTTACTTTTAAACTACACTCTTATATGATGCCAAATGGTGATTTCCTGAAATATTTTTAGAAATAAATCCAAAATACTTTAATTCAAAGAATTAATTTTATTTCTTTTGGCATACGCAACAAATAATGCGGAATGTAATTAGAAGTTCTTAGGATTCGGGCCGGTAAATCTCGTGGTTAAAAAACAACGGGCCGAGTTCGAACCTCTCGGGCAGTTGAGACTCAGTAGCTGAGGACAGCCTGTTACTTAGGTGAGACAACTCCAAAATCAAACAACTGCTGCCTTGTAGTTTGTTCTTGGATGTACAATGGGAAGTAAATCCAGAAATAAAAACAGGCTGTAGTCGGCGTGAGCCATTTGGTGCGTAACATGTTGATACGCCACATTTAATGGTGTAGGCGGAAAATCCCATCCGACATTACAGTTAAGAACAAAGAACGTAAATTATATATAAATTTAATCAAATATATATATATATATATATATATATATATATATATATATATATATATATATATATATATATATATATATATATATATATATATATATATATATATATATATATATATATATTAAATGTACAAACTGAGCTCATTTTTCAGTGCCACCTGAAAATATAAGCGTTGGTACTACATTGTCATATTATGGATTAAATATTTCCTTACACTCTTCAAGGACGTATCCGAAAGCTAAGGTATAGTAGGAGTTTTTATTCAAAATATGCTTTGTTTGTTTATATTAGTTTTCTAAAATTTCTCGTATTAGTAATACATTATATTTATATTAAATCATATTCACGTATTTTCCTTAATCTACAAAGACTTTACCTGTGTAGTCATGCATTTTTTTGTGGCGGCTTAACTTAAATATGATATTTTATAAAATTATCAGATTACAAAATAATAGACTTTTAGTGATGAGGTACTAACAAGTGTTAACGTTTTAAAAATAAAAATGACATAAAATTCCTCTACACAAGAATTGTCTCTCGCTAGTTAATAGAAAAACCACTTTCCACTCTTGGTAAATAATTTTAATTTACGGTTTTTAAGTAGAGGTCAAACATTGCCATTCTGGTTGGGTTTGTGTATCTAGAAATCCTTCTCAGAGGCGTCGCTAGGTCGGGTGTCACCCGGTGCGGCACCTCTTGGTGTAACCCCCCCCCACCAAAGAGGGGGTAAGGTATAGGTTATATATATATATATATATATATATATATACATATATATATATATATATATATATATATATATATATATATATATATATATAATTTCTAGATGTCAGCAACATTGAACAACGTCACAAATCGATCTGGCACGTGCTTCAATCAAGAAGTGTTCAGTGGAGACACCTACTACACAACCACGTGTAACCTGTTCATCGAACGAGGAGAGCTCTTCTCCAACGAATCTATAATCACCGTGAAGCTGAGCCCAGACTTTAACGACGACCAAATTAGTCTTGCGAAAATTGCGTCCCTTTCCACTATTGTACACACTATTACGTACAGTATGTGTGTTTTTTTTTTTTAAATAAGTGATTCATTGTACTCGTAATGGCGTGTTTGAGACTACTTGAGAGAGAGAGAGAGAGAGAGAGAGAGAGAGAAAGAGAGAGAGTGTGTGTGTGTGTGTGTGTGTGTGTGTGTGTGTGTGTGTGCTTAATAAAAATTGTAAATTTAAAAATTAATTTTAATTTTCTTGCTTTAAATGGTATATTTAAAAAGAAAAAAAAAACAATTGTACAATGTAGATCTAGTATTGATTTAGAAAGACATAATAACAACAACAATATAACGACGGATCACCACTTATTAGTAAAAGGGCAGTCAGTCACTTGTAATGCCACGAATTTAGAAGTTTTTTTAGTCATCAACACAAAACTACTTGAATAAGCACAAACAACATTGGAGTTACCGTCCCTTTCAGTAAAAATTTACCCACGTCCTTCCCGCAGGTCCGCCGAAAACCAACCTCAGCTGTAGCGAGGGGACAGGGGGGTCACTCACCTGTACCTGTCACCGTGATGACCCCAGCCTGGCGCCCGCCGACCTCCACTGGACCATCAACAACGACACCACGTCCGTCCAGAACCTCACCGTGTCTCACCCTGATGCCAGAACTTCCGTTATCTCATTCTCTCGATGTCGTGAGATTACGTGTGAGTTCTACAACTATAAGTTCCACTCTCCATAGGCCAGGGTTATAATTAGTCTTCACCCCTCCCCCCCCCCCCCCTTCTTAGACTATCTATTTATGCCTAAATAAAAAAAAACATACTCGTTAAGCCATTGGTCCGAGGATTAAGAAAATATATCCTAAAACAAATTTTAATCAATAAATAAAAGAGATCATTTTACACATATTTATTGTATCAAGTATTTATTTTTTACAAATATATTATCTGATTTTAAACAAAGAATATTGTAATTCCTAAAAATAGTATACATTTAATTCCTGTCAATAAAAAATATTACGTTTTAATTATTGTTTTATAGAAGAATTTTAAAAAATTGAATTTCAAGTTTTTACAGTAATTTATTACCAGTACCGCGTTTTATGTTTTTACTTTCTCGTATATACGAAGTATAGAGAAAGTATTGTAATCGTGCAAAAAAAAAATCGAGAACGTTTCGAGATTTTTACAAATCTCGACGTTTTACATCTCACTGATACTGAAAAACATAATTTTGCAATCTTGTCCGTTTGTCTGTGTGTCTCTCTGTGTGTCTGTCTGTGTGTCTGTCTGTCTGTCTGTCTGTCTGTCTATCTGTCTGTCTGTGTGTAAACACGATAACTTGAGTACCGTTACAGCTTGGTTGATGAAATTTCATATATAAGTATTTTATCAAAATCGTAGATCCGTATCAACTTTTGAGCGATTTCCGATAACCGGAAGTGGTACTTTTCCTACTTTGAAATTTTCAAAAGCCTATAACTTGAGTACTATTTCAGATAGATAAACGAAATTTCACATGTAAGTAAAAGATCTAATTCTCTACCTTCTGTTAAATTTTGAGTCATTTCCGTTGAACGGAAGTAGTAATCTACGCTACTTCCGATTTCTCAAAAAACTAATGTAAATTTTTAAAGTACTAATAATATTGCGCACTATTATGCACTTTTTTATTTAGCGTTCACTTGGTGTGCAATTCTTTTGTCTACGAGATTGTATTCTATTTTTAAAACTTTAAGTATTTAAAATGGATTAAAAATCATGTCTATAGCCCGAGTTCCCATCCCCTGTTATTTTATATAAAAATATTCCAGAAAGTTTAGGGGAGATCACTCCCGGTTTATTTTTTCCCCAGCCGTATCTTGTTACGCGGTGAATGTTTTTAAGAACAACAGTCCAGAGAGTATTACAAATCCAAACTGCACAGGTACGTTCTTCATTATACATACATCAGATATAATAAATACTAATAATTTAATAATTTATTTTGTGTTTAAACATTTGAATTTCAGAATTTTACCAAAGCCGTTTGGTGAAGTACTATTTAGAATCAGAGTTTCTTCCAGGCATCTCTTAGAGGGGGCGGAGCCCCCCCCCCCCCTCCCGAAGAAAGTCTCTCGCCCCCCCCCCCCCTCCCCCGAACGAAATGAAATTTATATAGAAAATATATACTTTTAACAGTATCAGCCCCCCTCCCCCCGAAAAAAGTCTACTGCCCCCCCCCCCCTGAAAATTTAGAGTGCCTCCTCCAGCGGAGACAAAAGTCTGAAAGTCTGAAAGATACACTGTTTAGAATACGCTGTATTACATCAGTTATGACTAATTTATATATCAGGATATCTAGACTTACTAATGTATTAAGCAGCCATGACTAGTAAGTGTCGGTTCAATAAAAAAAACTAATATGCTTGTCTAATCAGATTGTGTTCGTATTTTATAACAGCTCCAAAAGAGGACAACACGTTAGCCATCGTTCTTGGTGTTACCATCCTTATTGTTTTTGTGGTTATTGTGATCACGTTGATCCGAGTTTATAAATTAAGAAAAGGTGAGCAGATTTTAATTTTTATGTAGCGGTGCCAATATCAAGGGGTGTGGATAAAACTGGCGTTCCTATCCGAAAGTTTAAAAAAAAAATGGGCGTGAAGTAAGAGTAATTAAACAGATAGTGACACGCAGACATCAAGGGTTGGACTGGCTCCAAATTAAACCAAAAGTGAAAGTTTATGTCCTGGTAACACGGGGAAAGGGTGGGGAGGGACAATACCCAAGCGGGGGGGGGGGGGGGATGACCCGCGGGGTGGGGGGTGGGGGTAAATTTATCCTTTTGTTATTGATGTCATTGATTTTCGTGTACGCAATCATAATAGTTTGTACACATTTTAATTACGAACAAGTTTGTTTGCGCAAACATATTTAGAACCATTGATGTACTTCAGTGAAAATTAATCTTATACCAAAAAACTGTTTCGAAGGTCTCGAGTTCCGATCTCGTTCCACAATGATCGCTCTAGGACATCCCTGAGTCAATCCAGCTCTGATGGGTACCTGACTCATATTTGGGAAAGTAAAGGCAGATAGGTATAGTGCTGCCTACACCATCCCTTGATGATGGGAAGGAGTGGAGTGGTCTAGCGGTAGAGAGCTGGACTGCTAACCCGTTAGTCTCGAGTTCGAATCCGGGTTCAAGTCAGTAGACCGTCCCTGAGTCCACCCAACTCTGATGGGTACCTAACTCACGTTAGGGAAAGTAAAGGCGGATGGGCATAGTGTTGACCACACTATCTCTTCATATGCCGAGGTCACAGAAACAAGTGAACTCTACTTCACTTGCCCCATAGACCGTCAGGTTTGAAAGAGAAACTTTACTTTACACCATCCCTTCATATGACGGAGTCAAGATATATTTACTTTTTTATATCTTTTTCTACTTTCTTAATAGTACTATTGGACTTGATTTACTACAATACTTGAATATAACAACTTTGCGTTTTTATTTATTCGCCTCAATAGCCTTTTTCCATCCAAGAACAAACTACAATGCAGTAGTTGTTTAGTTTTGGAGTTGTCTCTCCTAGAACAATTGCTGCCCCAGCTATCGAACCTTATCTGCCCCGGGGGTTCGAACTCGAAACTTTTCGGTTTAGCAACCATGAATTTAACCAACCCGACCACACTGACACACTCACTTTTTAAATTGAAAAAAAAGCAGTTATAATTTCAGCACGAACCAAATACAGCAAATAACGATAGCACCCATACTTTGTGAGACACATAATACAAATATTTAAAATTATGAATTTGCTAAGTTGTCTTTGAGTTGTGTTTCTCTCTTCGTTTTCTTTTTTTAGGAAAGCTCTCAGTGACGTTAAAAGCTATTTATTGTAGCGATTGTGGGAGGTAAATAAACTATTTTTTATTTTGTTGGAACTTTTATAGGTTTTTTTTATAAGCTTTTATTTAACTCACTGCCTCTGTCGTCAGTCGTCAGTCTGTCGTCAGTCTGTCTGTCTAGATAGAAACGCCCGAACAAAATTACTGGCACTTCTAACTGACAGATACGGTTCGTAGTTAAAACGTGGGTCAAGACATGTAGACAATTCATTATGACATTAAATTTGACTTAATTGGATGCCTAATTAATTTTTTATGAATTAATTAAAATTTTGACCAAATTAGTAGGCAGTTCTATCCAACTACTCAACACTCAAAAGCGCGTCACCGCCTTTAATAAGCGCGCAATGGTTTTTAGTCACGTAACTCTATTGTAAATAAAAACATGTAAAGTACTAAAAAAATATCATAAAAAAACGTTTAAATAACAAGCTTTTATGTAATAACTAGGCATGCTGCCCAGCTTCGCTTAGGTTTTCGATAGCATTGAGAATTTGAATGCCTAATTAATTCGCCCATATAAGGCGCCGGTCAGTCGAGGTCAGTTTTGACCCCCTCATCGTAGACTTTTCGGCCAACCAGCCCCCGTGTTCTGTCGCCCCAAGGCAAGATCCTGCTAAATTTGAAGCGCCTGCGGCGCCGGGAAGTGCCTATCGGGCACCCGACAACTTAGCTTTATATATTATAGAGATTAGCAAATTGCATAGATAAACAAAGATTTCAATAAAGTAATTAAGGCCTAAAATACTTTAGTATAGAAATTTATTATTTGAATAGATTCTAGATCTAGGTAGGGTCTACATCTGTGTAAGTCTAGTTTTTCCGTAGATCTAGCTCATCTAGATCTAGAATTTCTAGATCTAGATGATCTAGAATCTCTAGATCTAGAATCTCTAGATCTAGAATCCAGATAGATGAAATAATTTTTTAAAGTTTAGGCCGAGAAAATCGTACTGTATACATTTCATAGCGTACATAGCTCTAAATCATATTTGAATGAAATAGTTCCATTTCTTTTTATTCTAAACTCGGAAGATGACGTCATCAGTTTCGTGCTCTTTTTTTAGTGTAAACAATAAGCGACGTCATTGTTAAATGCGTTCTTGTCCCAAGTATAAACACTTTTCCGGTTACATAAATAAAATTGTTTTTCTACATTCGAATACGCTTTTATTTTTTATTTTTCTTCTTTAAATAAAATTGTGGTTATACATTTAAAACATCTAACATATTATTTTCAACAAAAGTCCGTATCAAGTTCTCGATATATCGCTGAAGATTCTGATGTGATGTCCGGCGAAAATATTTTGCGGACAGAGAGAGAGAAGAGCGCACATGGCCTTTTATATATTAGGATACACTAAAAAGTAGAAAATATATTATACACTACTATTTAAATTACTATAAAGAAAAGCGTGGGTCTCTTCCTAAATATTAGTAAAGGTATCCAATAGATACTAAAGTGGCCCACGCTTTTCTTTATAGTAATTTAATAGAAGGGTATAAATTATTTTTTACTTTTTAGTGCATTATTACATAAAAGTTTGTTATTAAAACGTTTTTTATAAAAAAAATGTAATGGTAACATAATAGTTTTATAAAAAAGACGACAATAAAAACTATATAAATAACATTTATGTTGCAAATCCATGAATAAAGGTGATTTTTCAATACAGAAAATAAGATCGGTATATAGGTATATTAACAAATAAAAAATAGTGTACTAATTTGTTTTGTAAAGTAATTTGTTTTTATCAAAGCCTACACCTTACATTATCATTACAAGCTTTTCTTCCTCTGTCTATCGAATGTCTGTCTGTCTGTCGACATTCTGTCGTCATAGATCAAAACGCTCGAACGGAATTTCGGTCATTCCTAACTGACAGATTTGTTAAAGTTGGCACGTGGGTCGCGACTTGAAGACTATTCAATCTGACATCAATTTTGACTTTATTGGATGCCTAATTAATTTTTTATGAATTAATTAAAATTTTGACCAAATTAGTAGGCAGTTCTATCCAACTACTCAACACTCAAAAGCGCGTCACCGCCTTTAATAAGCGCGCAATGGTTTTTAGTCACGTAACTCTATTGTAAATAAAAACATGTAAAGTACTAAAAAAATATCATAAAAAAACGTTTAAATAACAAGCTTTTATGTAATAACTAGGCATGCTGCCCAGCTTCGCTTAGGTTTTCGATAGCATTGAGAATTTGAATGCCTAATTAATTCGCCCATATAAGGCGCCGGTCAGTCGAGGTCAGTTTTGACCCCCTCATCGTAGACTTTTCGGCCAACCAGCCCCCGTGTTCTGTCGCCCCAAGGCAAGATCCTGCTAAATTTGAAGCGCCTGCGGCGCCGGGAAGTGCCTATCGGGCACCCGACAACTTAGCTTTATATATTATAGAGATTAGCAAATTGCATAGATAAACAAAGATTTCAATAAAGTAATTAAGGCCTAAAATACTTTAGTATAGAAATTTATTATTTGAATAGATTCTAGATCTAGGTAGGGTCTACATCTGTGTAAGTCTAGTTTTTCCGTAGATCTAGCTCATCTAGATCTAGAATTTCTAGATCTAGATGATCTAGAATCTCTAGATCTAGAATCTCTAGATCTAGAATCCAGATAGATGAAATAATTTTTTAAAGTTTAGGCCGAGAAAATCGTACTGTATACATTTCATAGCGTACATAGCTCTAAATCATATTTGAATGAAATAGTTCCATTTCTTTTTATTCTAAACTCGGAAGATGACGTCATCAGTTTCGTGCTCTTTTTTTTAGTGTAAACAATAAGCGACGTCATTGTTAAATGCGTTCTTGTCCCAAGTATAAACACTTTTCCGGTTACATAAATAAAATTGTTTTTCTACATTCGAATACGCTTTTATTTTTTATTTTTCTTCTTTAAATAAAATTGTGGTTATACATTTAAAACATCTAACATATTATTTTCAACAAAAGTCCGTATCAAGTTCTCGATATATCGCTGAAGATTCTGATGTGATGTCCGGCGAAAATATTTTGCGGACAGAGAGAGAGAAGAGCGCACATGGCCTTTTATATATTAGGATACACTAAAAAGTAGAAAATATATTATACACTACTATTTAAATTACTATAAAGAAAAGCGTGGGTCTCTTCCTAAATATTAGTAAAGGTATCCAATAGATACTAAAGTGGCCCACGCTTTTCTTTATAGTAATTTAATAGAAGGGTATAAATTATTTTTTACTTTTTAGTGCATTATTACATAAAAGTTTGTTATTAAAACGTTTTTTATAAAAAAAATGTAATGGTAACATAATAGTTTTATAAAAAAGACGACAATAAAAACTATATAAATAACATTTATGTTGCAAATCCATGAATAAAGGTGATTTTTCAATACAGAAAATAAGATCGGTATATAGGTATATTAACAAATAAAAAATAGTGTACTAATTTGTTTTGTAAAGTAATTTGTTTTTATCAAAGCCTACACCTTACATTATCATTACAAGCTTTTCTTCCTCTGTCTATCGAATGTCTGTCTGTCTGTCGACATTCTGTCGTCATAGATCAAAACGCTCGAACGGAATTTCGGTCATTCCTAACTGACAGATTTGTTAAAGTTGGCACGTGGGTCGCGACTTGAAGACTATTCAATCTGACATCAATTTTGACTTTATTGGATGCCTAATTAATTTTTTATGAATTAATTAAAATTTTGACCAAATTAGTAGGCAGTTCTATCCAACTACTCAACACTCAAAAGCGCGTCACCGCCTTTAATAAGCGCGCAATGGTTTTTAGTCACGTAACTCTATTGTAAATAAAAACATGTAAAGTACTAAAAAAATATCATAAAAAAACGTTTAAATAACAAGCTTTTATGTAATAACTAGGCATGCTGCCCAGCTTCGCTTAGGTTTTCGATAGCATTGAGAATTTGAATGCCTAATTAATTCGCCCATATAAGGCGCCGGTCAGTCGAGGTCAGTTTTGACCCCCTCATCGTAGACTTTTCGGCCAACCAGCCCCCGTGTTCTGTCGCCCCAAGGCAAGATCCTGCTAAATTTGAAGCGCCTGCGGCGCCGGGAAGTGCCTATCGGGCACCCGACAACTTAGCTTTATATATTATAGAGATTAGCAAATTGCATAGATAAACAAAGATTTCAATAAAGTAATTAAGGCCTAAAATACTTTAGTATAGAAATTTATTATTTGAATAGATTCTAGATCTAGGTAGGGTCTACATCTGTGTAAGTCTAGTTTTTCCGTAGATCTAGCTCATCTAGATCTAGAATTTCTAGATCTAGATGATCTAGAATCTCTAGATCTAGAATCTCTAGATCTAGAATCCAGATAGATGAAATAATTTTTTAAAGTTTAGGCCGAGAAAATCGTACTGTATACATTTCATAGCGTACATAGCTCTAAATCATATTTGAATGAAATAGTTCCATTTCTTTTTATTCTAAACTCGGAAGATGACGTCATCAGTTTCGTGCTCTTTTTTTAGTGTAAACAATAAGCCACGTCATTGTTAAATGCGTTCTTGTCCCAAGTATAAACACTTTTCCGGTTACATAAATAAAATTGTTTTTCTACATTCGAATACGCTTTTATTTTTTATTTTTCTTCTTTAAATAAAATTGTGGTTATACATTTAAAACATCTAACATATTATTTTCAACAAAAGTCCGTATCAAGTTCTCGATATATCGCTGAAGATTCTGATGTGATGTCCGGCGAAAATATTTTGCGGACAGAGAGAGAGAAGAGCGCACATGGCCTTTTATATATTAGGATACACTAAAAAGTAGAAAATATATTATACACTACTATTTAAATTACTATAAAGAAAAGCGTGGGTCTCTTCCTAAATATTAGTAAAGGTATCCAATAGATACTAAAGTGGCCCACGCTTTTCTTTATAGTAATTTAATAGAAGGGTATAAATTATTTTTTACTTTTTAGTGCATTATTACATAAAAGTTTGTTATTAAAACGTTTTTTATAAAAAAAATGTAATGGTAACATAATAGTTTTATAAAAAAGACGACAATAAAAACTATATAAATAACATTTATGTTGCAAATCCATGAATAAAGGTGATTTTTCAATACAGAAAATAAGATCGGTATATAGGTATATTAACAAATAAAAAATAGTGTACTAATTTGTTTTGTAAAGTAATTTGTTTTTATCAAAGCCTACACCTTACATTATCATTACAAGCTTTTCTTCCTCTGTCTATCGAATGTCTGTCTGTCTGTCGACATTCTGTCGTCATAGATCAAAACGCTCGAACGGAATTTCGGTCATTCCTAACTGACAGATTTGTTAAAGTTGGCACGTGGGTCGCGACTTGAAGACTATTCAATCTGACATCAATTTTGACTTTATTGGATGCCTAATTAATTTTTTATGAATTAATTAAAATTTTGACCAAATTAGTAGGCAGTTCTATCCAACTACTCAACACTCAAAAGCGCGTCACCGCCTTTAATAAGCGCGCAATGGTTTTTAGTCACGTAACTCTATTGTAAATAAAAACATGTAAAGTACTAAAAAAATATCATAAAAAAACGTTTAAATAACAAGCTTTTATGTAATAACTAGGCATGCTGCCCAGCTTCGCTTAGGTTTTCGATAGCATTGAGAATTTGAATGCCTAATTAATTCGCCCATATAAGGCGCCGGTCAGTCGAGGTCAGTTTTGACCCCCTCATCGTAGACTTTTCGGCCAACCAGCCCCCGTGTTCTGTCGCCCCAAGGCAAGATCCTGCTAAATTTGAAGCGCCTGCGGCGCCGGGAAGTGCCTATCGGGCACCCGACAACTTAGCTTTATATATTATAGAGATTAGCAAATTGCATAGATAAACAAAGATTTCAATAAAGTAATTAAGGCCTAAAATACTTTAGTATAGAAATTTATTATTTGAATAGATTCTAGATCTAGGTAGGGTCTACATCTGTGTAAGTCTAGTTTTTCCGTAGATCTAGCTCATCTAGATCTAGAATTTCTAGATCTAGATGATCTAGAATCTCTAGATCTAGAATCTCTAGATCTAGAATCCAGATAGATGAAATAATTTTTTAAAGTTTAGGCCGAGAAAATCGTACTGTATACATTTCATAGCGTACATAGCTCTAAATCATATTTGAATGAAATAGTTCCATTTCTTTTTATTCTAAACTCGGAAGATGACGTCATCAGTTTCGTGCTCTTTTTTTTAGTGTAAACAATAAGCGACGTCATTGTTAAATGCGTTCTTGTCCCAAGTATAAACACTTTTCCGGTTACATAAATAAAATTGTTTTTCTACATTCGAATACGCTTTTATTTTTTATTTTTCTTCTTTAAATAAAATTGTGGTTATACATTTAAAACATCTAACATATTATTTTCAACAAAAGTCCGTATCAAGTTCTCGATATATCGCTGAAGATTCTGATGTGATGTCCGGCGAAAATATTTTGCGGACAGAGAGAGAGAAGAGCGCACATGGCCTTTTATATATTAGGATACACTAAAAAGTAGAAAATATATTATACACTACTATTTAAATTACTATAAAGAAAAGCGTGGGTCTCTTCCTAAATATTAGTAAAGGTATCCAATAGATACTAAAGTGGCCCACGCTTTTCTTTATAGTAATTTAATAGAAGGGTATAAATTATTTTTTACTTTTTAGTGCATTATTACATAAAAGTTTGTTATTAAAACGTTTTTTATAAAAAAAATGTAATGGTAACATAATAGTTTTATAAAAAAGACGACAATAAAAACTATATAAATAACATTTATGTTGCAAATCCATGAATAAAGGTGATTTTTCAATACAGAAAATAAGATCGGTATATAGGTATATTAACAAATAAAAAATAGTGTACTAATTTGTTTTGTAAAGTAATTTGTTTTTATCAAAGCCTACACCTTACATTATCATTACAAGCTTTTCTTCCTCTGTCTATCGAATGTCTGTCTGTCTGTCGACATTCTGTCGTCATAGATCAAAACGCTCGAACGGAATTTCGGTCATTCCTAACTGACAGATTTGTTAAAGTTGGCACGTGGGTCGCGACTTGAAGACTATTCAATCTGACATCAATTTTGACTTTATTGGATGCCTAATTAATTTTTTATGAATTAATTAAAATTTTGACCAAATTAGTAGGCAGTTCTATCCAACTACTCAACACTCAAAAGCGCGTCACCGCCTTTAATAAGCGCGCAATGGTTTTTAGTCACGTAACTCTATTGTAAATAAAAACATGTAAAGTACTAAAAAAATATCATAAAAAAACGTTTAAATAACAAGCTTTTATGTAATAACTAGGCATGCTGCCCAGCTTCGCTTAGGTTTTCGATAGCATTGAGAATTTGAATGCCTAATTAATTCGCCCATATAAGGCGCCGGTCAGTCGAGGTCAGTTTTGACCCCCTCATCGTAGACTTTTCGGCCAACCAGCCCCCGTGTTCTGTCGCCCCAAGGCAAGATCCTGCTAAATTTGAAGCGCCTGCGGCGCCGGGAAGTGCCTATCGGGCACCCGACAACTTAGCTTTATATATTATAGAGATTAGCAAATTGCATAGATAAACAAAGATTTCAATAAAGTAATTAAGGCCTAAAATACTTTAGTATAGAAATTTATTATTTGAATAGATTCTAGATCTAGGTAGGGTCTACATCTGTGTAAGTCTAGTTTTTCCGTAGATCTAGCTCATCTAGATCTAGAATTTCTAGATCTAGATGATCTAGAATCTCTAGATCTAGAATCTCTAGATCTAGAATCCAGATAGATGAAATAATTTTTTAAAGTTTAGGCCGAGAAAATCGTACTGTATACATTTCATAGCGTACATAGCTCTAAATCATATTTGAATGAAATAGTTCCATTTCTTTTTATTCTAAACTCGGAAGATGACGTCATCAGTTTCGTGCTCTTTTTTTAGTGTAAACAATAAGCGACGTCATTGTTAAATGCGTTCTTGTCCCAAGTATAAACACTTTTCCGGTTACATAAATAAAATTGTTTTTCTACATTCGAATACGCTTTTATTTTTTATTTTTCTTCTTTAAATAAAATTGTGGTTATACATTTAAAACATCTAACATATTATTTTCAACAAAAGTCCGTATCAAGTTCTCGATATATCGCTGAAGATTCTGATGTGATGTCCGGCGAAAATATTTTGCGGACAGAGAGAGAGAAGAGCGCACATGGCCTTTTATATATTAGGATACACTAAAAAGTAGAAAATATATTATACACTACTATTTAAATTACTATAAAGAAAAGCGTGGGTCTCTTCCTAAATATTAGTAAAGGTATCCAATAGATACTAAAGTGGCCCACGCTTTTCTTTATAGTAATTTAATAGAAGGGTATAAATTATTTTTTACTTTTTAGTGCATTATTACATAAAAGTTTGTTATTAAAACGTTTTTTATAAAAAAAATGTAATGGTAACATAATAGTTTTATAAAAAAGACGACAATAAAAACTATATAAATAACATTTATGTTGCAAATCCATGAATAAAGGTGATTTTTCAATACAGAAAATAAGATCGGTATATAGGTATATTAACAAATAAAAAATAGTGTACTAATTTGTTTTGTAAAGTAATTTGTTTTTATCAAAGCCTACACCTTACATTATCATTACAAGCTTTTCTTCCTCTGTCTATCGAATGTCTGTCTGTCTGTCGACATTCTGTCGTCATAGATCAAAACGCTCGAACGGAATTTCGGTCATTCCTAACTGACAGATTTGTTAAAGTTGGCACGTGGGTCGCGACTTGAAGACTATTCAATCTGACATCAATTTTGACTTTATTGGATGCCTAATTAATTTTTTATGAATTAATTAAAATTTTCAGAAATTTGTATGGTGTCTAACAAATATTTCGCACTATTTATATTGTTATGAACTATATTTAAATAAAATAGTTTATTTTCTCCTTTTTAGTGCATTATTACATAAAAGCTTGTTATTAAAAAGTTTTCTATGCAATTTTGTTTCTTTTCGTTCGTTGCTGAGCATTTGGCCTCTGTGTATACGATTACTAGTTTTAAGTTCTTTTTGGTTGTTTGAATCTAGATTGTCCTTTGGGACATTTAGTTTAGTGTTGGAAACTTGCTAATACAACCTCTGTCTTCCACTTCATTTCAGGCTTTGTTCGAATCCTAATGACAGTAAGTGCTTTTTTTCGCTTTTAAACACAGTTAACGCTTTGGGTTAGGCTTATTCCAGGCCTTAACGCCGTCATTAAATGTAGCAAAGTGTTGTAGATCTTTTTGTTTGCTACATGTGGAAATACTATTTCGTATCAAAATAATGTTCTAATGATTTTGATGCTAAAAATAGGATTATAATTCAGATCACGATGAGGATTAGTGGTATTATAAAGGCTAACGTCAGTCATGGTCAAGTAATCGTTGCTAAAACCAAATCGTTCAACATACAGTTTAAAGTTTATGCTATTTTCGGAGTACCCTAAACTAAAACAATTACTAATTGCAAGAGAAGTTAAATTCACCGCTACCTAGTATCAACATACTGTATTTTATTACATATATCACATTTGCATAAAAACATAAAATATGAAAGGTTAGTACAATACCTATCAAATTTTAAAATGTAATTATGTAAAACGAGCACGCAGTGGCGTAGCAAGGCTAGAGAGGGGTGCGGAACACTTTGAACAACACAATGGAGTAACGCCAAAATGAAACGTTAATTTTTTACTGAGAAAAATAAATATTTATTATAGTTTAATCTTACAAATTTTTATTAAATTACCACTAATACTCTGAACCCGGTTTCGACCTCGAGATTTTCGGGTTAGCAGCCTAGCGCTCAACCGTTTAGGCCTCGCCGTTCCACCGTAAAAGTTAAAGTTACGCACATTTGTGAGCTCTCATTAAATAGCCACACAAGGAAACCAAATAGTGTTACACTCGTTTTATCAGCATTTTTATTACAAGTAGACTCAAGGCTTGCACTACTTTATTACAAGTAGACTCAAGGCTTGCACTACTTTATTACAAGTAGACTCAAGGCTTGCACTACTTTATTACAAGTAGACTCAAGGCTTGCACTACTTTATTACAAGTAGACTCAAGGCTTGCACTACTTTATTACAAGTAGACTCAAGGCTTGCACTACTTTATTACAAGTAGACTCAAGTCTTGCACTACTTTATTACAAGTAAACTCAAGGCTTGCAGTGACTTTCTGTAAAATATGAGCTGGTAGTGGTTGAAGCAAAAGTTTTATTTCTCATGTCATTAAAATTGTGCTTTTTTTACAATTATAGGGCGTTCCCATGATGGTGGTCACGTAAGTTATGGTCACCACATGAATTGTCTTGTTAGAAACGGTAACGGCACAAATATTGACGTAAATGATGGACACGCCAAGAATGGTCACGCCATTGATGGTCACGCCATTGATGGTCACGCCATTGATGGTCACGCCATTGATGGTCACGCCATTGATGGTCACGCCATGAATGGTCACGCCATTGATGGTCACGCCATTGATGGTCACGCCAGTGGTGGTCACGCCATTGATGGTCACGCCATTGATGGTCACGCCATGAATGGTCACGCCTTTGATGGTCACGCCATGAATGGTCACGCCATTGATGGTCACGCCATTGATGGTCACGCCTTTGATGGTCACGCCATGAATGGTCACGCCATTGATGGTCACGCCATTGATGGTCACGCCATTGATGGTCACGCCATGAATAGTCACGCCATTGATGGTCACACCATGAATGGTCACGCCAGTGGTGGTCACGCCATTGATGGTCACGCCAGTGGTGGTCACGCCATGAATGGTCACGCCTTTGATGGTCACACCATGAATGGTCACGCCAGTGGTGGTCACGCCATGAATGGTCACGCCATGAATGGTCACACCATGAATGGTCACGCCAGTGGTGGTCACGCCAGGAATGGTCACGCCATGAATGGTCACACCATGAATGGTCACGCCAGTGGTGGTCACGCCATGAATGGTCACACCTTTGATGGTCACGCCATTGATGGTCACGCCAATGGTGGTCACGCCATGAATGGCCACGCCTTTGATGGTCACGCCATGAATGGTCACGCCAGTGGTGGTCACGCCATTGATGGTCACGCCAGTGGTGGTCACGCTCTGAATGGTCACGCCTTTGATGGTCACGCCATGAATGGTCACGCCATGAATGGTCACGCCAGTGGTGGTCACGCCATGAATGGTCACGCCATTGATGTTCACGCCATTGATGGTCACGCTAGTGATGGTCAAGTCATGTACGATCGTGTTAGTGATCCTGACCGTGATGGTGACGTTAGTGGCTGTGACGTCAGTGATGATGACGTCAATGATGGGTGTACCAGCGATGTAGGGTTACACGAGAAAGAACATCTCCTTAAAGGGTGAGTAACATTTAGACTAATTAATTAGGTCATATGTGTTGTTTACTGGGTGTGCTCTGTACTAGTGTGGTGTGTTAATTAGAGTGTTCTAATTTAGGTGGCTGTTATTAATGGCTATATTACCGGCAATGTATGAAACCTGGGATTCTATAGAATACCTCGGTAATGTATACAATCCCTGTCGTTGCGAAGCAAGGTATTAAATATCTGCGTTTTCTTACTTTCCTAGACATTACATAAAATGCCTAGGCATTGTAAAAAATGATAAGAACTTCTCAGACTGGAGAAATCTTGAGCAACACTTAGTAAAATAAAAATTAAAGAAGAAATACAAAATAAACAACATGTTAACGTTGCTAAAAAATGAATCAGAGGCGTCATTACTTTCGAGGAGGCTAGAAATGTCATTTTGAATTGCACTTAATTTTCTTTTTGCAAGCAAAAGCATTTGTTTTATAGGAACATAGTTTTGCATGTACGCCTCATAAATACTTTGCCACCTCCCGTGGACAAATCAGTACCAGCAGAATGTAATGTTGATTTAATTTCAGATACCCACCACAAGCAGATACTGACTGTAAGTTGCCTTTTTTTTTTACTTTCACGTATATAAATTAATATAGGGGGAGGGAAATAAAGTCATCTTGCAAAAATCGAAATCGAGATGTTCACAAAACTCGACGTTTTATACCTCCCTGAGTCGAATACATCAATTTCTGCAATCTTTTCTGTATGTGTGTGTGTGTGTGTGTGTGTGTGTGTGTGTGTGTCTATGTGTGTGTATTTGAGTATGCTGTTGTTGATACTGTGAGCACGATAACTCGAATACAGTTTCAGCTAAGAAGACAAATATTAATATGAAATACTACTCAAAGGTTTCGATCAACTTTTTAGCGATTTCTAGAATTTGACATGATCTATTTTCCGGAAGTGCCCAAGACTCTTGGACCAGATAGCTCATCTGTTTCAATGAATTTGGCGAACCTCAACTCCCTAATGTGAGTCAGGTACCCATTAAAGCTGAGTGGACTCAGGGACATCCTGTAGATTAGAGACCAGGATCCGTTTGGGCTGGCAGTTGTTAGCTCTACCATCCGACCACTCCGTTCCTTACAGGAAATTAAACTATAATTCATTCTAAAAAATGATAACTTGAGTAGGTCTACCTTTTTAGGTGAACGAAATGTCATATGTATGTATTGGATCATACTTGCGTTTTCTTAAATAACGATAAGTTTTACCACATACTCTACCTACTAATTCTATAGCTCTATTGCATTGAAAGTGCCATCCTTGCAATTAATGTGCTACAAGAAAGTTTGATTATTTTTTTATTTAATTATTTATTTAGTTTTTATTATGTTGATGTATTTATTGTCGTTTGTCCATTCACAGATAACACAGGCGCAAGCACTACTAAACACAAGAGGTTAGTTCTTTCCTCCAAGTTGTTTTAGTTAATTGTTTCCAATCTGTGGCGTAGGCAGGATTTTGTTTTGGGGAGAAAGTTACAATGTATTTTCTCATTTTAAGTATATAAGTATACACACACACTCACATATACACACATACATACACACACATATGTATATATATATATATACATATATATATATATATATATATATATATATATATATATATATATATATATATATATATATATATATATATATATATACATATGTATAATATTATGTATATATATATGTACATATTATATATATATATATATATATATATATATATATATATATATATATATATATATATATCAATATATATAAAAAGCAATGTATGTGTGTCTGTGTGTGTGTCTGTTTATGTGTCTTTTATGCATTACCACACCTCTTATCACATCGCCGTGAAACTTTGGGAAGTTGTTGAGAATATTCCTGAAGAGGTTTCTGTGAAAAAAAAAATTTCAAATTCGCAGGGGTGGCGCCCCGGGAGGGCGCGATTTGTTTTTCTCTATATACGGTATATAAAAATAAAAGTCTATTTTGATTTCACACTGTTCATCCGATAGCCATGAGACTTTGGGGAGTTAATTATAACACTCTAGGGAAGGGTTCTGTAAATAAATAATTTTTATTTTCACAAGGGCGGCGCCACAGGAAGATGCAATTTTCTCTATATATGGTATATAAAATTAAACATCGAGTGCGGTTTTACGGCGTTCATCCGATCGCCATCAAACTTTGGGGAGTTGATTAGAACACACCATGGATTATTTCTGTAAAAAACTCCTTTTTTTAATTTCGCAAGGGCGGCGCCACGGGAGGGTGTTATTTTTCTCTATATACGGTTTCTAAAAATTTAAGTCCATTTCGGTTTCACACCGTTCATCCGTGTACCATGAAACTTTGGGGAGATAATTAGATGATCTCAATGGTAGGGTTCTGCAAAAAAAAATTTTTTTTAATATTGCAAGGGCGGCGCGCCAGGGGAGAGCGATTTTTTTTCTCTATACACGGTATATAAAAAATAAAACTCGGATGCGGTTCATCCGAGTGCCATGAAACTTTAAGGAGTAGATGAGAATACTCCCGAGAATATTTATGCGAAAAAGAAAACTTAAGTTTCTTATGGGCGGCGCCATGTAGGGTACAATTTTCGTCAATACACGGTTTGGCGCCCAGAGTTTTAGAGCGACTATGTTGGCACTTGGCATCCGTTAATTGAGCGTCCTGCATAGCGAGTAAGAGGTACTACTATATTCAGCGGTAAAACAACAACAGGCTTCTAAAAAATAACTTTGTAATGCGAGGAAATCCTGTACAGTTTCGTCGCCTTGCGAAAGATGAAAAAATAACTTTTTGAATATGAGGAGCCTACTGTAGAGTTTCGTCACTTTGCGAATGATGCAATAAGCATCTATTATTAGACGATCCAGTCAGAAATTGAGATCGAGCATCTAATAATAGACCATTAGTAACGATAGCATATAGCATCAGTTAGTTTTAAGGAGCCAGGGGGCGTACGCTGCGCCTATGCGGTAGTGTAATCAGGGGGTGGGGGGCTCCTGAGAGCGCCCCTCTACGTCCTTGGCACATGGGTGGTCACCGAAGTGTGTTCTACCTCATTATCTCGGTGAGTGATTAATATACACTGAAGGTTTTCATATGGTAGTGTAGGAAAACCCGTGTCCCGATAATTATTATCCAAGCGCAGGCATGGTTAACATTTAAATAACACAGTTTTAGAAAAGAAGGACACGCGTCTAAGAACATATGATTGGTAATGCATTGGTGATATCGTTCTAATATATTTCGTCAGACTTTCTTCTATCCCCGCGGCAACGCGAGGGGGGCGGGTACGCTAGTATATATATATATATATATATATATATATATATATATATATATATATATATATATATATATATATATATATATATATATATACATACATATACATATATATACATACATATATATACATACATATACATACATATACATATATATACATACATATATATATGTATACATATATGTATGTATACATATACATATATATACATATACATATATATACATATACATATTAATATAGATATATGTATACATACATATATATATATATACATATATATATGTATGTATATATATATATACGTATATATTAATATATATATATATATATATATATATATATATATATATATATATATATATATATATATATATATATATCTTTTTATATTTTTGTAAAGGTTACATCTTCATGTCATTGGAGAAAGCGGAAGTGGAAAAAGCTCGACAGCGAACAGCATCCTTATGAGTGAATCATTCAAAGCATCCCCGAGTTCAGATGCTGTGACTACTGAGCTCACACCATCCTCCATTCAAAACTTCCAGGGCCAGCAGTATGTTGTGGTCGACGGCCCAGGGCTGTGCTGTACAAGTAAGAAAGTCACAGATGACATGATAGAAACCGTCGAGAAAAGACTTGAATATATTCGGCGTAATAAAGCCGACAGACATGTTTTTCTCTACGTTTTCCGGATAGGACAAAAAATGTTGAACGACGATAATACTGTAGAGTTCTACGAGTCACATTTTGGTCCAAATTTGTTTACCGACTCTTGTGTAATTGTATTCAGGCAGGGTGATAAGAAACCGTGGGTACTGGAAAAATATCTTAGTTTTTGTGAGGGAAAACTTATAGAACTGATCAGGAAATGTAACAATCGAATTGTTTTATTTGACAACGCAAGCACGGAAGAGAGTATACAGAAGGACCAATTGAGCAAGTTATTCGACAATCTTCCAAAGTAGGCAGCGCTTTTATAACGCTTACCTGTAATATTACAGGTTGTTTTTTTAATTTTATATTGGCTGTTTTCGCAATATTGATTTTAAAAATGATTCATCTGCTAAATACTTACATGATGCACATTTATTTATTTTCACATAACAATTTTAACAATTGCTTCTGTTAAGAGACAACTGTTAGTTTAAGACAATTTAAGTATATTTTTCTTCTAATTGATTTTTAACTTATTTGATAAACTAAATACTGTCAACAGGTACGCAGTAGCGTATTAAGACGGAGAGGGGGGGGGGGCTAAAAGGGCTGCAGTCAGTGCCCCTGATTTTGAGGGGCCCCCAAATGTACTGCTTAATTGTTAGTTTTCGCTATAAAAACGCTATAAAAAGTTTTAATTTTTGCATCAAAAGCTTCACATTTTTTTTTCAAAATATCTAACACATGCACACACGTACTTATAGATACCACATGTCATCACCTCCTACCCAGACATTGTTTATATAAAGCCGACGCTCGCTAAAAATAACATAGTCTGGACCAGCGATCGCTTATGACAATAAAATGAGTGGTTTTTTAACTTTAAAAACATAAACAGTAGCCGAATTGTGATAAATGTTGACCCATCTTTTAAAAACAGCCAGCGATTAAAAGTTATTTCGTCAGATCGCATCAGATCGCGTCACGCGGTGGTAACAAAAAGTATATATAAATAAAACTGAATAGGGTTTACACTGTGAATTAGTTATCTCTCGCAAGCATTCAGACAATCATTGGAAAAAATACCTGACCGTCTTTAAATTGTGTTAAAATGACAAGCCATTTTATTTACAAAACAGAGGCCACAAAAATGAGTTGTTCCCCATGAAAAAAAAACTTCAAAACGCTCTCCCGTCATCAGCTGTCGTCGCTTTCTGCGCGCAAAATGTTTAAATAAAGCGTTGCTCCCTAAAATATAATACATTTTATTTCTGACACACAATTCGGTTGATCAACTAATTTCGGGAAATAAAATACTGAATCTTAACTACTAGAAAAATATGTTTTACTTGAACATGCGATTGTATGAGTGATTCATCTCATGGCTTACAAATGGCGCTTTAATCCAAACGTTTTTAAAAGGCAGGAAGTATTTCCGTCTAGTATTCAACATTCATTTGACTTGTACATATTTTGTTGAATACCATCATAACCAACCATGTTTTATCCTCTCACATGGCCGAAATGTAGGATTAAAGTAAGTCCTTAGACAGGACATTTGATATAGTGCATTGGAGTATTTCTTTCAAACTTTTTCTCCGAAGGGTTTTTGAGAATTAGAAGGACGGACAAGGATAAAAATGTATATTTTCTATGTAACCTGTATCTTTCTGGAGAAAAATAGGGGGGGGGGGGGGGCTTAAGAGATACCGTAAGGAAAACAAACCACCAGAGGCGTAGCGATGGGGGGGGGGGGGGGGGGGCAGGGGGGTACATATGTCCCCGGGCGCCGATCTTAAGGGGCGCCTTAATCGGTTGTAAAAACAAATTAAAATGTCATTTTAGCTGCATTTTTGCAGTTTGAGTGGAGGTGGGGGGGGGGGGGGGTGCAAATCGGAAATTTGAGGGGGAGTGCAAATTCAAAATTTGCTCCCGAGGGGGGCGCCAAATTGAAAGTTTGTCTCCGGGCGCAGGGAAGGGTCGCTACGCCTCTGCAAACCACTGGTGCTTTATTAGCTATTGTAAAGCTTTTTTTTTTTGTTAAAACCACAATATCAAAACCCTCAAAAATCACATAAAAATTATTGTGATTTGTATTTTATTTATATACTAGCCGTCCCGGCCAGGCCCTGCTCTGGCTTCTGTGAAAAACCTTTTTGTTAAAGACCGTTACCTGTGTGTTTAGTAATCATCATAAACCCGGCATTGCCCATCCAAACCACATCCAACCAAAACAACAAAACGCAAACATAACGCTAACACAATTACAAATACAAACGAAAACAAAAACTTAACAACAAACCCAACCACAATCACAAACACCAATACAAACACAAAGAAAAAAACAAACAAAAAAGCAAACGAAAACAAAAACCTAACAACAAACCCAACCACAATCACAAACACCAATACGAACACAAAGAAAAAAACAAACGAAAAAGCAAACGAAAACTAACCAAATCCAAACGCAAAACCAACCACAAACACAAACCCAAAGAAAAAAACACAAACGAAAAAGCAAACGAAAAAAAAACCAAATCCAAACGCAAAACCAACCACAAACACAAATACAAACACAAACCCAAAGAAAAAAACACAAACGAAAACGAAAAAAAGAAAGAACAAAAACGAACCAAATCAAAACGCAACCACTGACGCAAACCCAACCTAAACACAAAGAAAACACTAACGCGAACATAAACGCAAAGTGCTCAGAGTCTAGCCCGGGGCAGAATCGCCTGTTTCAGCTTAATAATCGACTACAGTACCCCAACTTATTCATAGTCTTTTGCACTCACTTAAACGAATGTAGGTGCCAAACCAAACCAAATGAACAATTATAATACTCCAAGCTTATTCGTAAAATACCTACAACATTTGCACTTGATCAATCCCCGCTAATTATGTAATTATTTTTTTCCCAACACCAAAACAAAGTAATAAAAAGTAAATTCTTTTCCACTAATGCAATGTTTTATTAAGGGAAGTAATTGTGTTTTCCTAATTTATCAAAGGGAAGTAAGTGCTAAAGGACTAAATATAAATAATTTTAATGCATAATTATAATTTTTGTTATTTTTTTAAAATTATGTTTAATGAACATGCCGACAATTATTACTAACAGTTTAAAAAATGAAAATTATTTCCCAACAATTTCAATAGTAATTTTTTAACTCATAAATTTAGACTATGAGCACGATAATATCCTAACACTTAAATCCATGGAAGTATGTCAACGACAAACAAACAAACTTATCTTTACATACAAAATTGAGCTTTATATATTAGATTCACGAATAGTCTAGTTCTCCGGTAGCAATTTTAAATATAAGCCTCATGTTCCAAAGACCCAAGTATTAAAAGTAAAGAGATATGTCGGTAACAGAATGTCCTGTAGGCTACAAACTGCTTAACATGAGTTAAAATTCTTGTTTTCATACTCTAATTTGTTGATATTGTTTAACACTTATTTTGAGTACTGTATGTTTTAAACTTGTCATCTTCGTACAAAGAAAGATAAATCTGTATTTATTTTATATATACAAAACTTACCAAAGTAAAGATTTTTAATATCTACGTAATTATATTTAGTCCCGTATGACCAGTTTTACAAACTATATTACTTTATTGTTATGTGTTATGTGAATATACGTGTGTTTACTGCTTACGTGCAATACCAAATACAACTTCTGTAGCATTTGATATCTTGGTTTGGCCATCTAAAATTACTCTTGCTAAATAGTCCTTTCAACATATGACGCATGCATGTTAATAGTGTGTATAGTATTATTGCATTCTAGGTATTCGAACCCAGATCCTTTATAGCACGGTCTATTGCCCTGGCCCAAGTCTCTAGAAATGTCGTTCGTCCATAAAACTGGTTCAAAAGTGCTGCATTAAAAGAAAATCTATCTTGCCATAATTATCAAAATTTATATTTTTCCTGTCTGATACTCGTAAAGGGTATACCCTCAACCATTTCTTTCAAATGATTCCTTGGTTACAACTACAATTCTTGTAATGTTAGAACAACCCTCTTTTCGTCCTCTATATTCTTTTTATTTGTTCCAAGCATATTTTTATTCTTTTATCAATGAAACTTTGCCAACTGTTGTATCAAAATACTTAAATTGTGCCTTTTATAGAAAGACAACTTCAACGTAATGTTTTTTTTTTTAAAATTATTTTATACTCCAAAATATTTCATTTGGGTAATTAATATCTGTAAGACTGCCAAATTCTCATCAGTTTTTGCTTTAATTTCGCAATTATTTTTTTTTATATTTTTATACTCGTTATTTAAAATGAGTACATTTGGGCATATTCGATATTACTTGTACAGTTTGAGGTTGTTTTAAATATGTTAATGTTGTTGTCCTAGAATTTATTTTTAATTTGTTAATTTTGCTTAAATAAACAAATTCGATTTCATACTTAAATAAAATGTTAAAACACTAGCTCAAGAAGTCTTTATTATGCAATCTTATTGTGTTTGTAGTTTAGAATTCATCTCATTATAATAAAGAAATGGTACTTAGAATTATTGTTGTTATAAAAAAAAAAATTTTTTTTACAGAAAAAAAAAACTCGTCAAATTTGCAACCAGTTAAATCAGGAAGATGTCTCTACTACACTGCCTAAATCAGCTAAAAATTGCAGAACAATAGTTTTTAATAAAAAAAAGATTCTTAGTGCGAAAAAAAAAAACGTACCATCAAAATTCTAAATTGCACTGTGTTTTCTAAATTTTTCATGGTTGTGACGCCCCCTGTATACTAGATTGAGGGGGATTTCGTGACTCCACCCACATCTCACTAATAGGAAAAAAAATATCGCTTCTTGTAGCATCCTATTTACCGCTTCGAAAATAGTAGTCTTCTTTTTGTTATTTTTGGTGATTTTTTGGGAGTTATTGTATGTTTGCTACACTTCTATTTAACGAATGGTCCACAATGATTTATGTATGTTTTATAAGAAACAAACTTTATTATTTATAACAAATTTCATGTAGTTATTAAAGGTTACACAATACACAAGTAGGGTTAGAAGCAAAGGTGGAATCATTCTTGCCAAAGACCTGATATATCACGGCAGAACACTGCACTATAGACTGTAAGCCCATAAAGTTTTCTTTAGTACCTCATGGCTGTATACTTATCAATTCTTTGATCAAATTGTCTATAAAAATAAAATAAAATCGTATTAAAAATCGGTTCTTTGGTTCGAACTTGTAAGGTTTCTTGAGTCAACTCAGCACTAAAGAGTGTCTTTATGTAATCAGAAAAGTTAAAATAGCTGGGCATTGTTTATCACCACATAACCTCTTCAATCAGCAAGTTCACACACAAAAACAACAACACACACACAGAAACTACTACTGCCTTGCAACAAGCCTCCATTTGTTTATGCAACCAATGTTACTATTAGGGTGGGGGGGGGGGGGGGGAAGAGGGGCAACTGGATCTGCCTCAATTCCCGTTGTAGCAGGGACCGGCGCACCATACATAAATTGCAACAGTAAAATATGAATTTCTAATAACACATACGAAGCACTTTACGGTGCTGAATCAGTGTCGTCAAGTTAAAATTGATATTCGACAATAAAAATTATTTTTTCAATAATCATCGCCATTATAATCATTGGTTTAAATGAAAACCAACGCTATTGCACCTAAAAGGATGAAAAATTTATTTATTACTTGAAATCGCACGCAATATCGGGAGATGGTTATTCCAGGTTTATGTACAGTTTGTTTACAGCTTTATGCCAAGCGAGAAAGCCTTCTACTACTCAAGACGTGTCATATATGTCGAGCCCAGTTCTGGACAGATCGGGAATTCCCACTAATTAACGTGTCACGAAAGACATTGAACCTAGATTAAAAGAAAAGAAAAATCGGTCAGGTTTAAGAATAGAAAAAGTTGTGACACGTATTGTTTCAATGTTTGTATTTAGGATAACAGAATGTAAATACAAATAACATTGGTGTTTGTGCATTATTTCCGTGTTGTGAAATAAATAAACCGGGAGTGATCTCCCCTAAACTTTCTCGAATATTCTTATATAAAACAACAGGGAATGGGAACTCGGGATATAGTTATGATTTTTAATCCATTTTAAATACATAAACTTTATAAAACGAGAAAAATGGCCCGTTGAGGAAGGATACACCGGGCGCTAGGATGATAGTGCTGTCTATTTTCTCTAAACTAAAACCACCCCACCCCCCCCCCCCCACACACACACCACCCTCACCCCCCCCCCCCACACACACCACCCCCCCAACACACAAACACCACCCCCCACCCACCCCCCTAAAAAAAACATGTCTACCGTCCCATTCAACGAAATATAATTATATACTTTTTCCAGTGTCCGCCCCCTCCCCGAAAATTCTACACCCGCCCCCGAAAATTTCAAGTACCCCCACCCCTCTCCGGGGAGGAAAAAGTCTAAATTAAAACCACCCCCCACCCCCCCCCCCCCCCACCCCACACCCCCCCCCCCCTAAAAAAACATGTCTACCGTCCCATTCAACGAAATATAATTATATACTTTTTCCAGTGTCCGCCCCCTCCCCGAAAATTCTACACCCGCCCCCGAAAATTCCAAGTACCCCCACCCCTCTCCGGGGAGGAAAAAGTCTGAAAGAAACACTGGTGTCGCGCTTAGCCACTACCCGAAGAATTGCATTAAAGAAATTGCAAGAAAACCACTTTTTAGATTAGACACATTAATTAGGCGGTAATTTTATTATAGAGTATCGATGAAGAAATTTCCTTTGAGCTGGGGAGGGGGGTGGGGGGGGGGGGGGCTCAGACGTTCTTACGCGTGGGGTGGGGCTTCGCCCCTACTTGAAGAATTGTATGCAAGAAACTCTTCACGCAAACCATTTAGATTAGACATTTCCTTTTTATTCAATGTTTACGCGATAATCAATGACGTCATTATATTACTGTGTGCACTTTCCGCCTTGAGATTATTTTCAACTCCATGCTAAATGTGTCGACGTCATACTTCGTTTTTCGAATTACTATGCATGTTTTTAAATTGCTTGTCTTTTCTCTAGAGCGTTCTTGTCAGACAGATAGATAGATAGATTAGATAGATAGATAGATAGATAGATAGATAGATAGATAGATAGATAGATAGATAGATAGATAGATAGATAGATAGATAGATAGATAGATAGATAGATAGATAGATAGATAGATAGATAGATAGATAGATAGATAGATAGATAGATAGATAGATAGATAGA
>NW_026733028.1:0-65000 GCF_028476545.2 Physella acuta | reverse complement strand
GATAGATAGATAGATAGATAGATAGATAGATAGATAGATAGATAGATAGATAGATAGATAGATAGATAGATAGATAGATAGATAGATAGATAGATAGATAGATAGATAGATAGATAGATAGATAGATAGATAGATAGATAGATAGATAGATAGATAGATAGATAGATAGATAGATAGATAGATAGATAGATAGATAGATAGATAGATAGATAGATAGATAGATAGATAGATAGATAGATAGATAGATAGATAGATAGATAGATAGATAGATAGATAGATAGATAGATAGATAGATAGATAGATAGATAGATAGATAGATAGATAGATAGATAGATAGATAGATAGATAGATAGATAGATAGATAGATAGATAGATAGATAGATAGATAGATAGATAGATAGATAGATAGATAGATAGATAGATAGATAGATAGATAGATAGATAGATAGATAGATAGATAGATAGATAGATAGATAGATAGATAGATAGATAGATAGATAGATAGATAGATAGATAGATAGATAGATAGATAGATAGATAGATAGATAGATAGATAGATAGATAGATAGATAGATAGATAGATAGATAGATAGATAGATAGATAGATAGATAGATAGATAGATAGATAGATAGATAGATAGATAGATAGATAGATAGATAGATAGATAGATAGATAGATAGATAGATAGATAGATAGATAGATAGATAGATAGATAGATAGATAGATAGATAGATAGATAGATAGATAGATAGATAGATAGATAGATAGATAGATAGATAGATAGATAGATAGATAGATAGATAGATAGATAGATAGATAGATAGATAGATAGATAGATAGATAGATAGATAGATAGATAGATAGATAGATAGATAGATAGATAGATAGATAGATAGATAGATAGATAGATAGATAGATAGATAGATAGATAGATAGATAGATAGATAGATAGATAGATAGATAGATAGATAGATAGATAGATAGATAGATAGATAGATAGATAGATAGATAGATAGATAGATAGATAGATAGATAGATAGATAGATAGATAGATAGATAGATAGATAGATAGATAGATAGATAGATAGATAGATAGATAGATAGATAGATAGATAGATAGATAGATAGATAGATAGATAGATAGATAGATAGATAGATAGATAGATAGATAGATAGATAGATAGATAGATAGATAGATAGATAGATAGATAGATAGATAGATAGATAGATAGATAGATAGATAGATAGATAGATAGATAGATAGATAGATAGATAGATAGATAGATAGATAGATAGATAGATAGATAGATAGATAGATAGATAGATAGATAGATAGATAGATAGATAGATAGATAGATAGATAGATAGATAGATAGATAGATAGATAGATAGATAGATAGATAGATAGATAGATAGATAGATAGATAGATAGATAGATAGATATAGATAGATAGATAGATAGATAGATAGATAGATAGATAGATAGATAGATAGATAGATAGATAGATAGATAGATAGATAGATAGATAGATAGATAGATAGATAGATAGATAGATAGATAGATAGATAGATAGATAGATAGATAGATAGATAGATAGATAGATAGATAGATAGATAGATAGATAGATAGATAGATAGATAGATAGATAGATAGATAGATAGATAGATAGATAGATAGATAGATAGATAGATAGATAGATAGATAGATAGATAGATAGATAGATAGATAGATAGATAGATAGATAGATAGATAGATAGATAGATAGATAGATAGATAGATAGATAGATAGATAGATAGATAGATAGATAGATAGATAGATAGATAGATAGATAGATAGATAGATAGATAGATAGATAGATAGATAGATAGATAGATAGATAGATAGATAGATAGATAGATAGATAGATAGATAGATAGATAGATAGATAGATAGATAGATAGATAGATAGATAGATAGATAGATAGATAGATAGATAGATAGATAGATAGATAGATAGATAGATAGATAGATAGATAGATAGATAGATAGATAGATAGATAGATAGATAGATAGATAGATAGATAGATAGATAGATAGATAGATAGATAGATAGATAGATAGATAGATAGATAGATAGATAGATAGATAGATAGATAGATAGATAGATAGATAGATAGATAGATAGATAGATAGATAGATAGATAGATAGATAGATAGATAGATAGATAGATAGATAGATAGATAGATAGATAGATAGATAGATAGATAGATAGATAGATAGATAGATAGATAGATAGATAGATAGATAGATAGATAGATAGATAGATAGATAGATAGATAGATAGATAGATAGATAGATAGATAGATAGATAGATAGATAGATAGATAGATAGATAGATAGATAGATAGATAGATAGATAGATAGATAGATAGATAGATAGATAGATAGATAGATAGATAGATAGATAGATAGATAGATAGATAGATAGATAGATAGATAGATAGATAGATAGATAGATAGATAGATAGATAGATAGATAGATAGATAGATAGATAGATAGATAGATAGATAGATAGATAGATAGATAGATAGATAGATAGATAGATAGATAGATAGATAGATAGATAGATAGATAGATAGATAGATAGATAGATAGATAGATAGATAGATAGATAGATAGATAGATAGATAGATAGATAGATAGATAGATAGATAGATAGATAGATAGATAGATAGATAGATAGATAGATAGATAGATAGATAGATAGATAGATAGATAGATAGATAGATAGATAGATAGATAGATAGATAGATAGATAGATAGATAGATAGATAGATAGATAGATAGATAGATAGATAGATAGATAGATAGATAGATAGATAGATAGATAGATAGATAGATAGATAGATAGATAGATAGATAGATAGATAGATAGATAGATAGATAGATAGATAGATAGATAGATAGATAGATAGATAGATAGATAGATAGATAGATAGATAGATAGATAGATAGATAGATAGATAGATAGATAGATAGATAGATAGATAGATAGATAGATAGATAGATAGATAGATAGATAGATAGATAGATAGATAGATAGATAGATAGATAGATAGATAGATAGATAGATAGATAGATAGATAGATAGATAGATAGATAGATAGATAGATAGATAGATAGATAGATAGATAGATAGATAGATAGATAGATAGATAGATAGATAGATAGATAGATAGATAGATAGATAGATAGATAGATAGATAGATAGATAGATAGATAGATAGATAGATAGATAGATAGATAGATAGATAGATAGATAGATAGATAGATAGATAGATAGATAGATAGATAGATAGATAGATAGATAGATAGATAGATAGATAGATAGATAGATAGATAGATAGATAGATAGATAGATAGATAGATAGATAGATAGATAGATAGATAGATAGATAGATAGATAGATAGATAGATAGATAGATAGATAGATAGATAGATAGATAGATAGATAGATAGATAGATAGATAGATAGATAGATAGATAGATAGATAGATAGATAGATAGATAGATAGATAGATAGATAGATAGATAGATAGATAGATAGATAGATAGATAGATAGATAGATAGATAGATAGATAGATAGATAGATAGATAGATAGATAGATAGATAGATAGATAGATAGATAGATAGATAGATAGATAGATAGATAGATAGATAGATAGATAGATAGATAGATAGATAGATAGATAGATAGATAGATAGATAGATAGATAGATAGATAGATAGATAGATAGATAGATAGATAGATAGATAGATAGATAGATAGATAGATAGATAGATAGATAGATAGATAGATAGATAGATAGATAGATAGATAGATAGATATAGATAGATAGATAGATAGATAGATAGATAGATAGATAGATAGATAGATAGATAGATAGATAGATAGATAGATAGATAGATAGATAGATAGATAGATAGATAGATAGATAGATAGATAGATAGATAGATAGATAGATAGATAGATAGATAGATAGATAGATAGATAGATAGATAGATAGATAGATAGATAGATAGATAGATAGATAGATAGATAGATAGATAGATAGATAGATAGATAGATAGATAGATAGATAGATAGATAGATAGATAGATAGATAGATAGATAGATAGATAGATAGATAGATAGATAGATAGATAGATAGATAGATAGATAGATAGATAGATAGATAGATAGATAGATAGATAGATAGATAGATAGATAGATAGATAGATAGATAGATAGATAGATAGATAGATAGATAGATAGATAGATAGATAGATAGATAGATAGATAGATAGATAGATAGATAGATAGATAGATAGATAGATAGATAGATAGATAGATAGATAGATAGATAGATAGATAGATAGATAGATAGATAGATAGATAGATAGATAGATAGATAGATAGATAGATAGATAGATAGATAGATAGATAGATAGATAGATAGATAGATAGATAGATAGATAGATAGATAGATAGATAGATAGATAGATAGATAGATAGATAGATAGATAGATAGATAGATAGATAGATAGATAGATAGATAGATAGATAGATAGATAGATAGATAGATAGATAGATAGATAGATAGATAGATAGATAGATAGATAGATAGATAGATAGATAGATAGATAGATAGATAGATAGATAGATAGATAGATAGATAGATAGATAGATAGATAGATAGATAGATAGATAGATAGATAGATAGATAGATAGACAGACAGCGAAACTATTATTATAGATAGATAAAATAGAATCTCATAGAAAAAAGTATTGCACACCAAGTGAACGCCGAATAAAGATGTTCATAATGGTGCGCAAAATTATTAGTACTTTATAAATTTAGATGCGTTTTTGAGAAATCGGAAATAGCGTAAATTAGTATTTCCCGTCAACGGAAATTACTCAAAATTTAACAGAAGTTAGAGAATTAGATCTTTTACTTACATGTGAAATTTCATTTATCTATCTGAAATAGTACTCAAGTTATAGGCTTTTGAAAAATTCAAAGTGGAAAAAGTACCACTTCCGGTTATCGGAAATCGCTCAAAAGTTGATACGGATCTACGATTTTGATAAAATACTTATATATGAAATTTCATCAACCTAGCTGTAACGGTACTCAAGTAATCGTGTTTACACAGACACACAGACACACACACACATATATATATATATATATATATATATATATATATATATATATATATATATATATATAAATTTAATCACTGAGGACGTTATATAATAACACAGTTGGGTGTAACATTGATTGCTCTATAGTTAGCACTTTTACGTCATGGTGTCACCCAACCCCCTTGTAATAATTGTCGATTTGTACTCAAAAGACTATTTAAAGTAAATTAATCATTAATGGAACTAGCAAAAAAGAATTTTTCTTCTGTACATTCTGCAACTTTTTGCCTTGGTGTCACCCCCTAAATGGTGTCACCGTGGGCGGTCCCACCCTCGCTATGCCCTTGATAGAGCTTGTAAGTCTTGGTCTCTCTCGCTTAAAATTAGAAATTTTGTTAGCCAAAGAGATGTAAACTTTCGAACTAAATTAATTGTTGTGAACCTGATCCCAATAACAACATTTAAAAAAAAAAACTTCTTTTAAAAAAGCACAACAACGTAAGCTATATTTTTTCTTTAAGCTAGCTTAAATTTTGTTGTCGTTCATTATCATTGAATACGATTTTAGCAGAAGTAATTTTTTTTTGTTATCGTTTTAATAAAAATATTCACATTTGTTTGAAAAATTCTAGATTTAGCTGGCAAGCAGGGAAAACGAGAAGTTGGTGACCTACTTTACTACACCTATTACGGCTGTGTATTATTTGTGTTTTTCTCCCGTAGTCTACACGCTTGTTGATTTTTCCGGGTTTTCCTTCTACGAGTGACTATAAATAACTCCACGTACTTACTTCGCGGAATGGTTCGTTGTTTTACTTACGGAGTTATGGTTTCATTTACCACGGCCAGCACTGTCTGGACTAAAAGATGCTATTTTTTTAAGGATCTTTATCACCCCCCTCCCCATTGCCACACATTGTTATCAACTTATACCCACTCCAAAAGGACGTTACATTGGGTATATTCCCCCCGCCTCCCATTTACATGCTAAATAAGTAACAAGAAAGACTTTTTCAACTATAAAATATGATGGGTCGACATTAGTTACATGTGTCAGTTTTTATTATAATTTTTAAAAAAGCCTTAAATTTGCGAAAACAAACTGACAAATTCTCCTCCTTTTCAAACATCGACACTTAAGGTCGAACCCCCCCCCCCCCTCACTCCCCCTAAGACTGTGACGTCATTTATTGACGCCCCCCCCCCCCCCGCCCTACTCCATCCGATTCTTAAGGTACCTGGCTCAGTTTAGGCCAAGTAAACCAGCATTAGTTATAACCAACCACACTATCCCTTCACACACCGAGGTTCCTGACACAGGTAAAGTCTACTTCACCAACCCTCTCTTGTTCGCATGTTCCGGAAAAGTTACCAGATAAAGACACATGCTATACAAATACTGGATGATTTAATTTGATGAAAGTTGTCTATGAATGTTTTAAGTGAACCAGTGGCGTAGACCCCTCGGTATATATAAAAAGTATGAAGGGGGGGGGGGGTGCAAATCGAAAGTTTGTCCCCGGGTAAAAATTGGACCCCCCCTTGAGACGATCCTGGCTACGCCACTGAAGTGAACGAATGTCGCTCCATGAAAATCCGAAAAAAAACTTATTGAAACCACGCAATCGGGGAATTCCACTATTAGTGGCTTGTGCTTAATATAACTATCAAATTATTGCATACAGTAACATTGTAAGTCAATTAAATGATTGATTTATATCAAAATATTTTTTTAATGTAACCTTGTTTATCATTGAAATATTATTTGAATCAAATTAACGTGTATTCTAAATACATATATAACTTTACGTGTTTGCTTTCAACCAGATTAATCAAAACCCAATATTGGTTATTACGTGCAATGTCTATTGCAGAGGTTGCTGTATCGCTCTTAAAGGTAGATGTTGGTTTTATTTACACGTTTTTGATTAGTTCACAAAGTCTAATTTTATGGCTCGTTGTTTCAGAAATCATTGAATATTCACATATTTTAAAAAGGTGTTTTTTTTTCTCAGAATTTGTAGATGTGTGTGACAACGTAAAACTAGTTTTTAATTTTAATCTGATTTGTAGTCTATATATATATATATATATATATATATATATATATATATATATATATATATATAAATCTATATATATATCTCATATATATATATATATATATATATATATATATATATATATATATATATATATATATATATATATATATATATAAATAAATATATATATATATATATAGGCTATATTTTTATATATAGGCTATATATAGATTAATATAGATTTATATATATATATATAATATTATATAGTCTAATTAAATGTATGCAGTGTTTCTTCCATACTTTAGTCTCAAGGGGGCACTTTATATCTTCAGAGGGGGGGGGGGAGAAGACACTGTTAAAAGTGTGTATTGTCTGTATAAATTCTATTTCTTTAGGGGGGAAAAAACTCTGAATGTATGTTGATTTGAACTTTCTGAATATATAATACAACTTTAGAGTTAGTTTTAGTGAAGTTTGTTAACACACTTCCCTTTCAAGACCAAATCCTGTTTCAGTCACTGATTTTGAGGTTCAATGTTCAAACATAAGTTTTTAAAACCATTGGACGTTAAAATGTTTTAGTGACTTTCTACACTTCCGAGTTGGACAATGATGTAGACCTCCTACTCATTCAATAAAAAATTATATTTAAAAATATAGAGATAGGTAGGGGCAGAGGTGAATCGAGGGTGGGGCGGGTTGAGCGGACCGCACCGGGAGACACCATTTAGGGCGGGTGACACAAAGCAAAATATCATATACACATACATGCACGCGTATGCGGCATATATTTAAATTATAGGCCTATGTAGGGTAGAGGGGGGTGACACCAAGAAGTGCCGCACCGGGTGACATCCGACCTAGCGAAGCCACTGGGTAGGGGGACTTGTTAGGTTAGAATTACGAGCGAGTGGGCTTTGAAACGGTAATCTCTGTTTATTAAAAGAAACTGTGGTGATTATTTAAGCAAGAAACATTTGACCTGTGGTGTAATGCGCCTATTAATTAAATGAAAAATTCGACTTCTATCAATAAATCTTGTTGCATCAATTCAAACTAAATTAAACATTTTACTAAAATTTTCAGACACTGAAAGAGAATGTATACAAAAAACATTCTGTTGATGATCGTACTAGCATCGAACCTAGCCTTAACTACAGGTTTGTTTCGTTTCAATTTTCGTTTTAATTTTAAATTATCAGCTTTCATTATTGGCTTTATTATTATTTAAAGTATTTTTGTTTTATATTTTTAATGTTTTTTTAGTTTATGCAGGCAATTCCGTTCTGTTAAAGGGGTATGCAAATAAAACTTTTTGTTCTAACATCAGTCTATTTTCCATTTTTGTTCTCGAATGTTCAATAAATGTCTATTTTCGTTTCAATCTCGCAAACTCTTAGAAACTAATTACTGCAACCGTTTCTCGATTTTTAAATAACAAATAAACTGATGAACTAACCACTCTTTACATATATTTCATAGATCTTTATATTTATTAATACTTGAACATTGTGAGAAAAAAATGTATATAACATCCTCTGTTCAATTATATTTAAATAATGTAGGTTTTTTTTTTTTTTTTTTTTTTTTTGTATTTTAGCTAGTTTAAGCTCCAAGATGGTTGTCGAAGAGTACGAAACAGTTGTTCTAAAACACACAATCGACCTGACTTCTAGTTCAGAATACTCGTTGGTGTTTAAGAAAGATGGACAGATCTTGATTGAATATGTCATACCGACTCTGGACAGTGTTAATGTACATGGATACAAATGGCTGCATCCAATGCTGGATAAAGTCAACAACAGCCTTGTGTTAACTGCAACGTTAACAAATGTGACAAGTTTGGCGCAGGGTGTGTGGGTCCTAGAGTCTCACATGAATCCTTGGAGTGAAAAGCGTGAATACTTCAGCCTGTCCTTACAAGTTTACGGTATGTTCAAGATTTGAAATAATACACATATGTACATACACATACACACTCGCACATACGTACCCCTACATACTTAAACGCATACACGCACACATATATACACATCTATACACGCACACACATGTATACGCTCGTACATACACACACACACTAGCACATGCACGCTTGTGTACCAACTTGTCATTACATACACACACAAAAACACACATCTATACACACACATATGCACGTACTTATACTCCAGGATTATAAATCGTCCTAAAGAAAGAGGGAAATTTCTTAATCAATCCCCAGAAAAGCCAAAAGGTCTGAAATGCTATTCAGACTGGTCTGAGCAATGTATGACAATGAACTGTAGCTTTCAGACAGCAATGTCTCCTGACAAAATATTTCAGGTACTTATTTATAATAATCCTGTGTTTGTACTAAACGTTTCTATTGCAACCTTATTTCTATATTTTAACTGTCTAATATTGGCGTTAATTTTTGTATCTGCTTTGTAAGCAGAGGTGGGGGGGGGGGGAGGGGGGGTAATTCGACGTAGTGTAATGTTTTAAGTTGTGAAAATAAAATAAACCGGGAGTGATCTCCCCTAAACTTTCTCGAATATTCTTATATAAAACAACAGGGGATGGGAACTCGGGCTATAGACATGATTTTTAATCCATTTTAAATACTTAAAGTTTTAAAAATAGAATAAAATCTCGTAGACAAAAGAATTGCACACCAAGTGAACGCCAAATAAAAAAGTGCATAATAGTGCGCAATATTAATAGTGCTTTAAAAATTTACATTAGTTTTTTGAGAAATCGGAAGTAGCGTAAATTACTACTTCCGGTCAATGGAAATTTCTCAAAATTTAACAGAAGGTAGAGAATTAGATCTTTTACTTACATGTGAAATTTCATTTATCTCTCTGAAATAGTACTCAAGTTATAGGCTTTTGAAAAATTCAAAGTAGAAAAAGTACCACTTCCGGTTATCGGAAATCGCTCAAAAGTTGATACGGATCTACGATTTTTATAAAATACTTATATATGAAATTTCATCAACCTAGCTGTAACGGTACTCAAGTTATCGTGTTTACACACGGACAGACAGACAGACACACAGACATACGGACAGAATTGCAAAGCCCAGTTTTTCAGACTGGATTATGTATAAAACCTCTTAATTTTGATAAATCTGGATTGATAATTTTTTGCCCGATTAAATAAGTCCTCTATACTTCGGATGTGATGAAGGACTGAGGTGTAATACGGTGAAAATTGTTAAAATTTCAAGTGATTTTTGTGCACGATTACAATACTTTCTCTATACTTCGTATATACGAGAAAGTAAAAATTCAAGGAAAAAAACTGGAAAGGGGGTGGAGGGGGGGGGGGGGCTTGGAGTTCTGTGAAGATATAGGGGTAGAACAAAAACAAAAAAACAAATTAACTGTCATGTGGGTTATTCCAAGTTGTTAATTCGTGAATTAAATAGCTGAGTTAACACAATATATAGTAGGCTTCACAATTAATTATCACACGGAAAATTAAACCATTTAATTAAGTCTTTAAAGAGAGCATAGGAGAGCGAATTATCTTACAAAAAAAAAGTTAAAAATAATTATTTATATCAGTTTTGTTTTCGAAAAAACATGTTTTATTTTTAAGATTTTTAATGATTAAAGGGCTATATTCCTAAAAATTTAGATCTTTGCGATCTCATTAACAATAATTAACACGCTTACTTTAAACAACCCTTTACCAGGTAACCTTGACCTTGGGAAACAGGCGTGAATCACACAGGGGTCTGCAGTCCGACCCCATCACGTGACCAGGACTTGTACACAACGGTATGTCTGGCACAGTTCCCCACCGTAGACCTCCCGCACGGCAACCACACGCTGAACGTCTACGTCCTGCCCAGTGGGAGCTCAGAGACTGAACTAGTACACAACACCCGTATCCAGATCCCTCTTGTTATAGGTCAGATTTTCTTTGTTTTCTTCTTCTTCTTCTTTGTTCTTAATTTTAGTGTTGGAAGGGATCCCCTCCAACACAATTAAGGATACATGTCAACTGGTTATGCGACATTGAGGCCATTGACTCCGATTTCAGCAGCCTGCTTTTCTTTTTGGATTTGCTTCCATAGCCAAAAACAAACTACAAGGCAGCAGTTTTTTCTTATCTTCTTCTTCGTTCTTAATTTTAGTGTTGGAAGGGATCCCCTCCAATACAGTTAAGGATACGTGTCAACTGGTTATGCGACATTGAGGACATTGACTCTGATTTAAGCCTGTTTTTCTTTTTTGGATTTGCTTCCATAGCCTTTGTCCAAACCAAGAAACAAACTACAAGGCAGCAGTTATTTGATTTTGGAGTTGTCTTTGTTTTGAATTTACTATGTTGATCTTTTGATTACGGCGTAAGCTTGTGATTCTAAAGAGTGGTACATAAACCGGGTTCGGTCGAACCCCAGGGGTTCGGTAAGTTAGGTTTAGGGGTTCGGCGTAGGTCAAGACAGAGACCTAACTAGTATGATACACAGTTGGATTTTGTCAGTGCGGACGATACAACTGTTAAGGAGGGTTCGGTGAAAGCAAACATGACAATGATGGGACTCGGTACCCCCCCCCCCCCCCAGATCCCCCCCCAGATCCCCCCCCCCCCCCAAAAAAAAAAGATTAAGAACCACTGGTCCAAGATGAAGGAAACGCTCGATTTAAAAAAAAAAAATCACAGTCAAATCAAATATGTTCAAAAATTTTTAATTTATTTTGTAAGTCTTTATAATGTCGGATTACGTGCTCCACTAAACGTGCCTCACCCCCCCGCCCCACCCTCCGAGTTTAATTTCCCACCCTTTTAAACAATCCTATAGTAAGAAACTCTTGATGTCTTGATGATACAGTTGTACTGGATAAGTTAATTAATTTCATACTGGACCTGTTTTAGCTTTAGAAGTATGTATTTACTTAAGCATATCGGGGTGGGTGGTTTGAACATTTGTGACGAGTGAAGGGTTGTGTCAAGAATGCATAACTTGATTCTACCATTTAACACTTAATTTCAGCTGAAAAAAAAAAATAAAAGTTCTGAATTGTAAGTCATCAATGTAGCTTATTTTGAAGCAACTCAATAGGGCTGGTAAGTAGGTCACCAACCAGTTCTACGGATCAATAAAACCTGCATGAGACATATAACTGTTTGGTGACCTACTTACCAGCCCTATTACTATTGGAAAACAGTGTCTGTTTCAATAAAGAAAATATTTCTATCTGGACAGGGGAGTGAGTAGGGTCAAGTGGTATGCCACTTTAAGGGTGTGGTAGGACTATGGGTGAGGATTTGTGAAAATGGGTTCTCAGAAAAACACGCAAGGAAAAAAAAGCGCAAACACAAACTCATTTTACTAATACACTTTCATTTGGTCAAGTTAGATCATAAAATGTTTAAGAAAATTTTTGTGAGCGTCATAAATGGATGACTCCTAATCTCTTATTGAACGTTAAAAAAACTCTGGCAGTGTGCGTCATTGGTTCTGCCTGTTTCTATCTGTCGCAGAAGTTCCGGCGGTTAAAGTAACGGACTGTTCTGAAATCTCAGCACCTGATGAGTCGGTGATCAACTGCACGTGCGAGAGGCTGGACGCCAGCAACATCACCACGGAGATCACGTGGCACATCAACAACGTGACTGCGAACAGCCAATCAGCGCTGATCATCCAGAATCAAGATGGCCGATCATCAACCATATCGATGACTACAAATGGCGAATCGACAGGTTAATATTAAGATGGATTTATATTTCATTATAAGAATAGATAAACAATAAGTTTAAAGCTTTTATTATAGAAGATGAATCCTCTCTTCAAAACGTTATTTTTTGGTTTCTGAAGCTTGTTTACAATTTTTTTTTTGAGTTTGAGAAAATGTTTGTGCGTATCTCTTGTGGCCTAGTGGTAGAGAGCTTGACTGCTAACGCGTATGTCTCAAGTTCGAATCCGGGTTCAACGCAGTAGACCGTCCCTGAGTCCACCCATCTCTACTGGGTACCTAACTCACGTTAGGGAAAGTAAAGGCGGCTGTACATAATGCTGACCACACTATCCCTCCATATGCCGAGGTCACAGAAAACAAGTAAACTCTACTTCACTTGCCCGGGGAACTTTAATTACTTACTTGTTAAAGTAAGTTAAGATGTGCACAAATCAGGTTTAAACAAAGACTTCGAGTCAAAGTGTCTTTATTCTTTATATTATGACTCCAATGGTATCGCGTGGTTGAACGGTAAGAGCGCACGATTATTAATCGTTAATCTCGAGTTCCGTTGACGAGTTCAAATCCGTAGGATTTTCATTGGTCAACTCTCAGGGGTACCTAACTCGAAGTGCGGAAATTCCCTACTGTCGAGCCGGGTACTCGTCGGTGGGGTACGAGTTAACCCTGCGTTCAGTGGGGTGGAAGATAAGCCTGGTGAGAACTAAACGACAGAAGCGACAGATAAACGGTTATCAAACCGATATTCAAGACAGTTAATCGGAGTTTGCCTTGTTGAGGCCTGCCTGGCTAATAGCAGACACCCCTTGAGCCGATAATGTCTGTAAAGAAAGAAAAAAAGTTGCGGACTGTAAACACGGCTGAAAATAGTTCTGACAGCACTATACATTCATCCAAGAAATTTCCCCGCCCCATATGCTGTCTTGTATGAAAGGGTATTTAATTTAATTTTTTTTTTAAAATTATTACTTTGAATTTTAAAATAGTTTTATTTTTCATTGTTTCCAATCGCTAGAAATTTCTTGCCTAGCAACGAATGCTTTCAGTTGGCAGAGTAAAGTAGCCTCGGCCACACCCGAACGAAAAGGTATTTCAGTTTTTATGTAACAAATGGTAAATCTATTAGCCAGACCGGCAATATCTTATTTCACTGGCCACTATATTTTACTCACAAACACATTCATGCAGTGGCGTAGGCAAAGGGGGGGGGGTGGGGGGTAGGGGGGGGGTTATAACCCCTCCCATGGACTCACACCTCTCTCTCTCTCTCTCTCTCTCTCTCTATATATATATATTTATATATACTATATATATATATATATATATGATTTTATACAAATTAAAAAATATTTGAACCCCTCCCATGACCGATTCCCTGGCTACGCCGCTGCATTCATGTGTTCAGATATGACAACTTAGACATGCAGCAATCTAGCCACTTAGACATAAAGTCTAGACCCAGTCGTTATACCTGAAAGAGATTGAAAAAAAACCCCGATTGAAAATACTAGTGACCTAGATTAGATCTAAGTTTAGATTTAGAGGACAGGCTTAAATCGAGACCTAATTGTTAAAATATCATTTTACGAACACTGTGAACGTGTCCGGATTTTTTTGTCATGAACTTGAAGTTTTATTTTTTATAAATCGTTTGTTTTAATATGATATAATGCTGATAACCTTACACAATTAGCAATTTAAATTGGTCTATATCTGAAGATTTAATGAACTTTTTTCTTTACAGTTAAGATAACACAAAGAAAAGAGGAGCCAGATACAAATATTATATCAATTATAATTCTAATCGTCATTGCTGCGATGATTATAATAAGCCTACTCGTATGCTGGAAGACTGGTAAGTTTTGAATTTTAAAATCAGTTTTTCTTGACCGTCATATACTTTCAATAAAGATGTATCCAAAATTTCAAAGTAACGGAAAATATGTGTACTAAAATAAATAACTATTACTTTCTACTTAGGGGTCATCCATAAATGACGTCACACTCGTAGGGGGGAGGGGGGGGGGGGTCCGTTATTTTGTGACGATGTGTGATGAGGGGGAGGGGGGGGGGGGGGGGGGGGTCAGATTGTTGCGACGTCACATTTTTGCATTATAAAAAAGCAATGTTAGAAAACGAATTTTAGACGTTATTTCGCGTTTTAGATAACTGTTTTAATAAATTGTAATAGTTTAGACAAGAATTTGGAAAAATATCGATGTTTTTAAAAAAATTCAACTGCAATTTTTGAGGGGGGTATGTAGGTTGAGGTGTGACGTCATTTCAGGGGGGGGGTCTGGCTTTTTGTGACGACGTGTGACGGAGGGGAGGGGGGGAGGTAAAAATCGTCAAAAAAAAGCGTGACGTCATTTATGGATGACCCCTTACGATGTATCAATATACTGTTAAGTTTCATTTTGATATTATTTTTTGTAAGGTTTGAATAAAAAACTACTCTGCAGTTCACAGACGTGAGTAAACTTAGATAAAAAATTTCCCATCACTTTTACGTTATTTCTTATGTAACCACATTTTTCTTTTACTCGTGTATAGAACTTCAAGTATTATGTAGTCCGAAATTGATCATTTTGAGCCAACATATACCCATATAACATTGTAGGCCTATAACATACTCCTAGACTACCCAAATCAAATCTCGCAAGTTAAAAAAACATAGTTTCTATCTAAAATACATTTAAAAAAAATTTCGCTCGGATTGTTCTCATCATCTATCACTTTAAACCTGGGTGTGCATGTTAGTTATTTCCCTTTAAGGTTTGGGTTACCCCACTTTCACTATTTTGTGGACATGACATTCAGAGTTTCTTCCAGGCATCTCTTCGGGGGAGGGGGGGGGGGGGCTAAGCCCCCCCCCCCCGAATTTTTTTACCGCCCCCCCCCCCCCGAACGAAATGAAATTTATATGATTTATATAGAAAATATATACTTTTAACAGTGTCCGCCCCCCCCCCCGAAGAAAGTCTACCGCCCCACCCCCCCGAAAATTTCAAGTGCCCCCCCCCCCCCCCCGGAGAAAAAAGTCTGGAAGAAACACTGATGACATTCTCTCCAGAAAACCAAACTAACCCAAACTTACTTTTTGAGTTTTTTGTTACTTTTGTAGAGCTTTGTATATTTAATAGATCTCCTGATAAGTATATATATATATATATATATATATATATATATATATATATATATATATATATATATATATATATATATATATATATATATATATATATATATATATATATATATATATATATATATATATATATATTCTTATTAAAATATTTTACAGACGTGTTGAAGGACCTGGATGTCAAGAAAGTATAGGTAACACATTTCGTTATGTTGCTTCTTATGACTTGTTCTCTTCTGTGTTTCACTCAACTCATATCATATTTATGTATTTCACTCAAGTCCATCATACTTATCAACTTCATTCAACATATCATATTTATGTATTTCACTAATCGGTTGTTATAGTTTAAATTTATTGTGTTATGTATTCAGCAACACTTATTTAATCGATGTAATTGCTACTCTTAGTCAGACAATCAGAAAGACGTATTTATTATTTCTAAATTTCATTCTATCCCCAGCGTTACGAAGCAAAGAACTGGATAAGTATGAATCGTGCTAGGGATTTGTTCAGAGTTTGTTAGCCATGTTACATAAGGGTTTAGTTCTTACTGTCACACTTTTGGTTGTTTTTTGTTTGTTTTATATTTGATCTCAATATAAGACTAAGGTTGTGTCTAAATGTCTGAGTAGGAATTTGTTCTGTTGTGTGAGGAGTTTGTTCCGATTCTTAAGATCAGGATTAGTGGGGCAGGGCGTAGTTTGACTTGTAGCAAGGGTTAGAGTTAGGGTACAACTACTGCACACAAAAAAGAATGTATATATATATATATATATATATATATATATATATATCTATTCGTCTTGTTGTAGATTAGATGTTCAATATTTTTTGTGTTTACATCCAGGTTATGCGTGCTTACCCTAGGCAGACTGGGGTCTGGAAAAAGCGCTACCTGTAACCTAATTCTTGGTCGCCCTCGATTTAAAGAAAGTGCCAACACCACTCCCAAGACGACCAAATTCAAAAGTGCCACTACACAAGTGCAGGGCAGAGAACTCACTTTATTCGATAACCCGGGCTTATCATTCAAAGATAGTTACGGAAAAAAATTATTGGAGTTTATGCACGAAGCACTTTACGCACTTTCTTTACTTTTACATCGAGAAAACCCCAATGGTTTCAACGCGTTGATCTACGTTTTTAAATACGCCTCTAAATTTAACCCAGATGATAAGACCTTGCTAGCCTTTCAAGAGACAATGGAGACTGATTTCCTGAGAAAATATGGCATTGTTGTGGTGACCAACATACACAAATTAGATACAGATGAGTATAAGAGTGTTAAAGAGTGGTGCGATGGTCAGACTGGTGGGTTTAAGGAGTTAGTGGAAGCGTGCCAGAATAGGGTTGTGTTTGTCAACAATAAAGAAAAGGACGCAGATGAACGTGAAAGAATGAGGAACAAGATAATTGAAATGATTATTGAAATAAGCAAGTCCCATGCCCCTTTTAACAGAGATGCAACACAGAGCACTATATCCATGCATGTTAGAAACATGTTCAGACATATCTACAAATATTTTTCCCGATAAACTTTTATCTACTTTAAAATAGTTTAGCTGTCTCTATTCTGCTTTTATTTTTTACCATATATTATATATCCTCACTACCAACCACACACACACACACACCACCAGCATCAACAACACACCCGCACTACACACACCCCTACTATCAACCACACCCACCCACCATCAACGATAGACCGAAATGCTTACTCTTACACCAGCATCCCCCACCGTATTTTGTCTCTCAAAGATGAGAAGCTATATGGGCTGTTATTGGTTTCTCTAACAAGTTAACCAAGCCTTGACTCTCATTGGCTGAACTTTGCTGGTGTGGTCCTTGCACTTCCTTATATATATATATATATATATATATATATATATATATATATATATATATATATATATATATGCGCGCATTGGCCGGCTCTCTTGGCCAAAGCTCGAAGAACTTAATACTAAGATCGCATTTCGTACATTGGCCGGCCAATGCGCGCACTGGCCGAGATGTCCTGGCCAATGTTCTATCTAGACTAAGTTGTGATCGCGTTTTCATTATTCTGGGTGCGGTTTCATTGTGAGTAACGTATTGTTAAGCTCTTGTTTGTATAGCATTCTATATGCAAGGCGACATGGATCAAAAGGGCCGTCAGACCATGAGACAGACATAGCAGATGGCTGCCAAAATAAATAATCCAAATCCTAATGGAAAAGAATTTGTCAATCAAGTTATTTCTGAACTAAAGAACATGTGGCCTGAACTTAAACTAGTTCACCGAAAACCAACCTTACAACCGAAAGACACAATTGAGTCTGTGATCATTCTCTTTATTAATGCTGGGAATTCCCCATAAGTGTAGTGTACATTTAAAGCAGAACGTGCAGTAATGGTGAGATGTAAAATCGGGTATCCCTGTTTTTATATTAAAAAAACCGCAAGAAAATAAAAATGGAATTTATTTTCCCTTCATCGACGTAAGCGTTAGAAAAAGGATTAGGTCTAAGGCAGTGGTTCTTAACCATTTTAGAGGGACCGAAAGCCACTAATTGTTTATGCGCATTCAACAAACCCTTCTTAATAGTTGTTTTGTCCGCAATGACAATGATTGACAAGATCCGATCGTAAATCATATGAGTCGGGTGTGTGTCTTGACCTCACTGAGACTGACGCAGCGAACCCCAAGGGTTCGATTGAAGCCAAATTAAGAACCACTGGTCTATGGCTAGGGTCAGGAATAATGTCTTGACTAGGATTACTGAAGGGCTAGGGTTATCGTTTGGTCCAGGATTAGCTATGTTAGCAAAGAATATTGACCGGAATTCGTCCTGCTGACGTTATAATACGGACAGACTTTCCTGGGAAACTTTTCTGTTGTTGGTAACGCAGTCTCGAATGGCTTTATCAAGGCAAGGTAAGTTAAAGTTCTAATACATATCTATGTTATTGTAAGAAAGCCACACAAAACCTTAGTAGACACAAGCCGTTAATTAATTTAGTACTGTGTACGTATTTGTAGATACAAAGTTGTAGCACGGTCAAGTGTAAATTTATAAATATCAATAAACTATCAACTTTGAAAGTGGTTTTATGCTCCGTGTGAAAGAAAAATCTGCCTCGGCGTTTAGAGTTCTCTCTGGATTCGTTTTCCACAACCAATTTATTCCGCTTTAAGAAGATAGCCTACTGCTCTGAATAATGAGTTCAAAGCACACTGAAAAATATATAGTCTAAATAAACGAAAAAGATGGGAACATGAAAAATGATTCTAATATTTTGTTACCATATCGTAGGGGGTTAAATTATTGTGAATTACAGTAAAGTATGAGCAACTATTGAATCGTTTGTTAACAATAATACGACAAAATGGTCAGTGTTTCTGGTGAGATGAAGCTTAGGCCCTATATTAGAATATTAATTACGGCGCAAATAAAGATTCTATCAAACAACTAATAAATAATTAAGTTAAATAGTAAATTAGTCATTAGTTGTTGTTTGTCATACTCGATTAGACAAGTAAGCTTCCATGACAAAAGACAAACACTGTACTAGATCTACATCGTTGTTATTACAGCGTCTTCGTCAGCACATAATAATAGTATGGTTAGCTGCTAAACAAAAATGCCGGTGACACCATCATAAATATGGCTTATAAGTAGGTCACCAACTTCTCGTTTTCATTTCTGCCAGATAGTATTTTTCAAACCAGAGGCGAATATTTTTATTTCATCGGCAAAAAAAAAAAAAAAAAAAAAAAAAAAAAAAAAAAAAAATATATATATATATATATATATATATATATATATATATATATATATATATATATATATATATATATATAAGAAAAATATTTCAGCTAATGTAAAGCTATTTAAAGTCGTAAACAATGATACTGATTATGATAGACTACAAGCGTCAGACTTGCTTATAGAAAAATATAGGCTACGTAAAATTGTTATTGTTTTAAAGAAGCGTACAGTTTGTTATTATTTATTCTAATCCGTAAAAACATCGTCCTATAAGTAGTTGCAATTTTAATATATTATTATTTATACCCTAGGGCTCCGGTTACATCATTAGATTAAATTATTAGTACATTTTTTTATAATTGATGCATTTTGGATAATATTGTTTTTTTTAAATCTTGAAACGGGGCCCAGAAACAAAAAAGCCGCCTTGTTTTTTTTTTGTTTTCAATGGATATAATGTTCTCAACAAATAATTTAGTTCGAAAATTTATCTCTGTCCCTGGGCTAACGTGGCTTCGAAATTTTAAGTGAGAGATAACGAGACTTAGACACTCTATTGTGTCATTTTTGTTTTTTAAAATTTTGTTTAGTCTTCTACCACACCGTAGTATGCTGATGAAGACCGTGGGTCGAAACGTCCACTGTAATTGTGACAGTCCTTAAATTTGTAAGGATAACTACACTGCCTGTATTTAATATTACTTTTTGCTTTAGACATCACTGCTGCTCAGTGGCGTAGGCAGGGGGGGTTAGGGGGGTCATAATCCCCCCCCATAGACCCCTCGGTATATATATATGTATATATATATATAAAGTATGAGGGGGGGGGGGTGCAAATCGAAAGTTTGAGGGGGGGGGGGGTGCAAATCGAAAGTTTGTCCCCGGGTAAAAATTGGAATCCCCCCCCCCTTGAGACGATCCTGGCTACGCCACTGCTGCTGCTACTAAATTCGTTTATTACAGAATCCGAGATACACAGTGTTGAGGCAAACGTTGCCATTCCCACAATCTCATTGAACCAGCTAAGGGAGTGTGGGGCCGATAAAAAAGTTTATGATGTAAGTTATTCATCTTTTCACCACAGAACAAAACAACTATTATTTTTCATTCTCTAATTTTACAATAATAAAAATGAGTTGTTAAAAGATATATTAAGAAAGATCTATAGATCAAATTTCAAAATATATAAGTAGTAATTTGTTTGGGGTTTTTAAGATTAGGCAAAAGAGTAGTTTTTTATAACTGAAAAAAGTACAAAGGGTATGGCGTGGTTGGACGGCAGAGCGTACGATTAGCAGCCCGAAAGTCTTGAGTACAAATCTCGCACTCGAGTCCTTTAGACCTCCTTACGTCCACCGAACTATAATGGGTACCTGACTGACGTTGGGGAAACAAAGGCGGCTGGGCATTATAGTGCTGACCATACTATCCCTATTATGACGATGTCATTCCTAATATGACGATGTAATTGAAACATGAACTCTACTCCATGTGTCCCACTGTCTTCGTCATGAAAGGGAAAAGATGAGTCGATCTCAGCAAAAAATAACTCGGCACCATAATATATCAGGATTTTAAAATATCAAAGTAAAATATTTTAAATCAAAGAAAATGTGCCAGTTACAAGACAATCCCCTTCATGTCTTGAAAACGTTTTGTTTCCTAGCTGAAGATCGAAATTCTGCAAGATGCAAATATCTCAGAGAGTGAGTTCGATCTCTACGCCCTGCAGTTGTGTGGTAAAGATGGCTCGACCCAAACACTCGACGATAACAAACTCGTCAGCAATTATGCTGCTGATCTTGCCGATCAATCAGAAATCCAACTAATTAGATTAAAAATAGACGAAAACACGAATTAACTGTCACTAATTTTACCTTTTATAAAAAAAAATAATTAATATATAGATATTGAAATACTTAGTCCTTTTTACAAGCTTTCATTTAGTTTTTTAATATATATATTATATATTATATATATATATTATATATATATATATATATATATTATATATATATATATATATATATATATATATATATATATATATATATATATATATATATATATATATACGTGACACATGTAAATACCAAAGTTTCTTCCAGGCTTCTCTTCGAGGGGGGAGGGGGGGGGGGAGGGGGGCCCGAACGAAGTTGAATTTATCTAGAAAATATAAGCTTTTAACAGTGTACAAACAATATTCACCCCTTTCACAACACTAGGGGACGGGGCAGGCTACTACGTACAAACAACAGCATTGACCCCATTGTGTTAAAGATCTCCCACTTTATACAGTGTTTCTTCCAGACTTTTTTCTCCGTGGGGGGGGGGGGGGCACTTGAAATTTTCGGGGGGGGGGGGGTGCGGTAGACTTTCTTTGGGGGGGGGGGGGGCGGATACTGTAAAAAGTATAAATTTTCTATATAAATTTCATTTCGTTCGGGGGGGGGGGGGCGGTAAAAATTTTTCGAAGAGATGCCTGGAAGAAACTCTGACTTTATAAGTTCAACTACACACTAATATAAATTTGTAAGAACTTGACATTTTAAAAATATTACGAGTCACTGTACCATGCTTGAAAATTTAAAATTGTAGTACTATATTATTGTTCTTTAAAATGTATATTTATTTTGCAGACAAGTTGGTTGTAAATTTTAACCATTACATTTGAAATAGTTGCATGCCGAGACAATGTCGAATTTACATCTATATTATATTCTACATGAATTGTTTTGTTAACATCACGGAGTCATCATTGAGAAAAATTCAAAATGAATAATGTTACACTGAGATTTTTGTCCAATCATGTTTAAAAACAAAAACTTTCCATCGCTTAACTTTGTTTTAATAAAAGTGCGAATTCTTAATTAGCAGCTTAATATTTTTCATGTTATCACATTTTAGTTGTAATTCTCCATTGAACAAAAGTTAATAAACAAAAAAATTGTAGTAGGTAAAGTATATTTGCACAATATGTATCAGTTACTGAAAATATTTAATAAACATTTTTCCCTCTGTAAAGTTTTTCACTTGGTGTCGCTCGCTCTCCCTCCCCCCAATGAGAGCTTTAAGCTGTACACAATAATAAAGATGTTTATCTATATTCGGTTCTAAAACAGCTGTATGTAGCATTGTTTTCTGTATTGTAAGCAAGTTTACATCTTGGTGTTACCATTACATTTGTTGGGATCGTCAATTTCTACTTTAAAAACTATATAAATTTTGAAGTGGCAAAAAAAAAAAGCATTTCTCTTCTGTAATTTATTTTTTAATTTTTCACCCCCATGAGCGTCATCAAACCCTCAATTTGAGTTGTACACCAAATAGTTAAGTGTTACTTTTATTAGGAAAGACTTAACCAGGGGTAATCTTAGTTTTCATTCCTTTTGAATTTGATTTTATTAAAGTTAAAAGCCTTACTGCTGATTACCACTTAAACCTGGTCTAGTATGCAGTGAGAGAGATTTATGTATTGGGTAAACGACCCATCCAGATGTAACTAATAAATGTATGCGTTGACTTAATTATTTTATGCATGTTAAATTGACTTAATTTATTGGAACTGACTTAAAAACCCAGCACATAGAAACTTTTTAAATTTTTGTATTTGTGCATAAACTATAAACACAACTGACTGCAAATAAAAAAAACATTTTCAAAGAAGGTGGTCTTTAAGATCTTTTGTTTATTTTCAATATTGTATAGCTGCAATGAGTATGTATAGTATAACCTAAAAAAACACATAACTTTAAACATACCATTATTAAGGCTTTACAAATTACATAAACAAAACAAACCTAAAAATTAAATGTACCAAAAAACTGTTAATAAAAACTAATTCTCAGATAAAGGATTATTTCAAAGTATACAATTCATTATGTTTTAAACAACCACAAAAACAAACTTCTACAAAGTGATAGAAAATTTACATATACAATGCAGCTCAAAATAGAGTACTGCATATAATATGTATATTTTACAAAAATAATTTGTTCAAGAAAAAGGGTATAGCAATTAAATATTTTTTTCAGATCTCTGTTATCTTTAAAAAGCAAATTTAAAGATATTACTTTGAACTAGATAAAAATTCTATTTTGAGAGTATTTGAGAATTAGAAAAGAAGAGAAACATTGTCTATAATGAAAAAACCTGCAAAAATAATCTACATTACCTGCCACACAACGAGGTTTGACTTTAATTATGCAGTAAATAACGTAAATATTGGAAAAAAAAATCATTCACTTGGTAAATATTAGTTACAGATATATGTCATAAAAAATGAACAGTAAGGTTAAGATCAACATCTCAACTCATTTAAAAAAAATATTTTATAAACAAAAATGTGAATCTCACGGTTTCACAGAATAGGAATGGCTTAAGCCAAACAAATTGAAACTATTTTCAAATGTGATCACACAATGATAAATTCTATTTCGATGTAGGTTGATAAAGAAACTAGCATAATCTTTCTATGCTTTTAACAATTAAATCATATTTTATTTAATTTGTAGCAAAAGAAACAAGTTCAAAATAAATTTGTCTATCAATAAGATTGTTTCTTTCATTGAATTTTATTCTACAGATACTATTATTTACAAATATATATATATATATATATATATATATATATATATATATATATATATATATATATATATATATATATATATGAATTTTTTTTATCGAGTAATGTACACAAAAAATTGCTCAATGTGAAAAATATACAAGTATAAAAAAATGGAATGTACAATGTAAAAAGGCAGCAGAAACATGCTAAACTGCTTACTATTTAGTGCACTTAGTAGTTAGACATTGGTTTAACGATCATGTGGTAGTCTGTACACAAAGTTTGATAAACAAACGTACACAATGGCAACAATTCCCACACTTACCACATGATGACTAACTCTATGACACTAGTTTGATGTAACTAATTTGACACTAATAGATATGCACTCAGCACCATAAAACATTTTCTAGTATGAAACTCCTTACATGACTTCTTAATTCTTCACTTTGATAAATCGTGCTAACTGTACATTTTGTGACAGCCTCATGTGAGACACACGCCAACTTAACCAGCACTACTATCACAACCACACACATTCATACACACACATACAAAACAAACCACTTAACCATGACATTATAACCTAAGAATACACTGAACTATGAGTAAGAAAAACAAAGAGCAGGTAACTCTCATTGAGCTTGATGGAGGCAGGGAAGGACAATTTGGACCTTGGCACTCAGTAGTTTCTGTTGACATCAAAATTAACACATTAAAGTAGACATTTAAATAAAATAATAACTAGTCTAACTAAGAGTAATATCCATACCTACAGGAAATGTTTGAACATATCAAATATTAATTTAAAAATATGTAAAAAAAAAAAGTAAAGTTTCCCTTTCAAACCTGACAGTCTATGGGGCAAGTGAAGTAGAGTTCACTTGTAACATTAAATTAAATCCCACTAGTAACTGATATTTGATCACATATGCACTACATTATCTAATTATCCTTCTGTCTGACTATAATAATAATAAAACTAGATTTATTCCCACAATGGCCTTTAGTAAACAAATCCATTTTTGAAGACAATAAAATATCATTTAAAATGTAGAACAAAGTAATACAAAAATATTTTAAAATTTGGGGTACACAATGAAAGAATTTTATGAACGAGAAACATTGCCAGGACTCAGTTTATTGAGATCATGAAATGATTAATAAACAGCTGTGTCATTTCTGAGGTAGTGTTTTCTTGTTAACAAATGTAGAGGCATACTATCATTAAGTCTGCTTGGGGTTGATCAACAATTTAAGCACACTATAAATATTTATACACATATGGAGTATCATTGCATGTAATTGCTAACATTGTGAGTATGTCACTTCTAGCACTTGAACCTAGCAGTGGCACCACTTGGGTTTATGATACCTAGTACAGGCCTGCTGTACATCTCAGATAATTTAAATTTTTGGAAATTTTTAAAAAAAAAATGTTCTTTTAAACTAACATTTTGCCTGATAAGGCCCATACCACATTTTACATGCTATAGCTATGGACCACATTCCCAATTTAAAAAAAAAAAAATCTTACCAAAGAGAACAATCTTCGACTCAGATCTCCCGAAATTGTTTTGTGCAATGCAGTAGTAATCAGTGTAGTCGTTAGCCTGGACGAATTTGACCTTGAGAGTGTACCACTGCTCCATGGCCTTGAGGTTCTGGTTGTCCCTGGTCTGTTTGTTGATGTCAAACTTATCATCATCAGTGATCCTCAAACGGCCCTGGGACACTACACGCTCCCATGTCACCGTGGGCTCAGGGTGTCCTAGAAACAGGGGAGACAATGTTTTAAAAATTTACTTTTTTATGCATACTACAAAACAGTAGATGGCTCTCCAAAAAAACAAAATTATCATTTTTTTTTCTCAGTTGTGACTAACAATTCCTACTATGTACACTTTGTAAGCTTACAACACTCAAGTATGTTTCAAGTCCTTTTTTGTTTAATTCAAAAAACTTTCTGAAAACTTTTAGTTTTATTGAACTAAACATGCAATAATTTGTATAACGTGATACAAAAATCTATAATAATAGTTTCGCTGTCTCTCTATCTATCTATCTATCTATCTATCTGTCTGACAAGAACGCTCTAGAGAAAAGACAAGCAATTTAAAAACATGCACAGTAATTCGAAAAACGAAGTATGACGTCGACACATTTAGCACAGAGTAGAAAATAATCTCAAACCCAGAGAGTGCTCACAGTTATATGACGTCATTGATTTTCGCGTAAACATTGAATTAAAAAGGAAATGTTGTCTAATCTTAATGGTTTGCGTGAAGAGTTTCTTGCATACAATTCTTCGGGTAGGGGCGAAGCCCCACCCCCCGCGTAAGAACGTCTGAGCCCCCCCCCCCCCTCCCCAACTCAAAAGAAATTTCTTCATCGATACTCTATAATAAAATTACCGCCTAATTAATGTGTCTAATCTAAAAAGTGGTTTTCTTGCAATTTCTTTAATGCAATTCTTCGGGTAGTGGCTAAGCGCGACACCAGTGTTTCTTTCAGACTTTTTCCTCCCCGGAGAGGGGTGGGGGTAATTGAAATTTTCGAGGGCGGGGTTAGAATTTTCGGGGAGGGGGGGCGGACACTGGAAAAAGTATATAATTATATTTCGTTGAATGGGACGGTAGACATGTTTTTTTTTGGGAGGGGTGGGGGGGGGGGGGGGGGGGGGGGGGGAGTGGGGGGGGGGGGGGGGGTGGGGGGGAGGTGTGAGTGGGGGGGGGGTGGGTGGGGCGGTGGTTTCCTCATCGATACTCTATAATAAAATTACCGCCTAATTAATGTGTCTAATCTAAAAAGTGGTTTTCTCGCAATTTCTTTAATGCAATTCTTCGCGTAGTGGCTAAGCGCGACACCAGTGTTTCTTTCAGACTTTTTCCTCCCCGGAGAGCGGTGGGGGTACTTGAAATTTTCGGGGGCGGGGGTAAAATTTTCGGGGAGGGGGCGGACACTGGAAAAAGTATATAATTATATTTCGTTGAATGGGACAGTAGACATGTTTTTTGGGGGGTGGGGGGTGTTGGGGGGTGGGGGTGGGTTGGTTTTAGTTTAGAGAAAAGAGACAGCACCATCAACCTAGCGCCCGGTGTATCCTTCCTCAACGGGCCATTTTTCTCGTAGATTAGTAGATTTCTAGACTATTCTCCCTGATAATAGGGGATAATTCTTTTTTATTTTTATCCTTTTAGTTTTGGAAACAGTAAGTTTTTTTTAAAAAAAAGCATTACAGGTTCATAGCCCTTCATTAAAGTAAATTGTATAACTTTGAAAAAATTAATTATAAATTAATATATAAATTAGATTAATCTCTAAAAATTAACCTGATTTGTCACATTCAAAAAAGCCTGTTGTTAAAACCACAGTGATAAAAAGAATGTTTTTAACACTGGTGTAAAGTAAACTCAAAATATTTTGTATTTAAGAGTGGTCAACTGACCTTGAACTATACAACTGACCTTGAACTATACACTCCAACTTGGCCCAAAACCTCCTGTTCTGCGCCTGGCCAACTGAGTCCTGCACGACCCTGGTCTTGGGGGCGTGGAAGACAAACACCTCCGCCAGGTGTTCAGCTGGGGGCTTGATGTTGTTGTCTGCTACACAGCGGTACACGCCCATGTGCTGGATGTCCACATTGGTCAAGGGCAGGCGGTCACTCTAAGGGGGGATATGATGTAATGTATTAAAATGTCAATCAAAATTTTACATGGGCAGTCTGTCACTTAATTGGGGGGGGGGGGGGGAGAGAATATGGTGTAATGTATTAAAATGTCAATCAAAATTTGGCATGGGCAGCCTGTCACTTTATTGGTGGGGGAGGGTGGGGATATGATGTAATGTATTAAAATGTCAATCAAAATTTGACATGGGCTACCTGTCACTTTATTGGTGGGGGAGGGTGGGGATATGATGTAATGTATTAAAATGTCAATCAAAATTTGACATGGGCTACCTGTCACTTTATGTGGGGGGGGGGGGGGGGTGTAATGTAATGGTATCAAATTTCATAAGAAAACGTTATGGACATGAAATGAATTGGAAATCAACATGGTTCAGAGGCAGAACATCACTCTATGGGAAATATGAAGTAATGTCATAAATTCTCAATGTAAAATTAATAAAATATCATGGACATGTAATAAAGTGGATATCACCATTGTTCAGTGGAAGATCATCACTCTATGGGAGATATGAGGTAATGTCATAAAACAAAATTTAAAAAAAATCATGAAGACATCTGCAAGTGGTAAACATTTTTTAGGGGAGAGGAAATATGATGTATTGCCTTGAAATGTCATTTAAAACAATCACTGACATGTATGTCTATAGTAGGTATCAAGTAATAAAAACAACAATCCAATACAATAAAACTAAATTGCAACAAAGACATAAAAAGTTAATACAGGTTTTCAATGCACTTTTTTACATTAATAAACTATGTAATGCCTTAAAATTAAGAATTGACTTTTTATGTTTATTCAATGTTAAAAAACTACATTTAAACTGAACTTACTCTGTACAGGGCAACAGGGTTGGGCAACACAGGTAGGAGGCCACCATCTGACCTTGTCCAGGTGATGTTAGGGTAGGGGATGCCTGTGGCATCACACCTGAGACTGGAGTTGTCACCTCGGTTCACCTGAAGCACAGCTGTCGTGAGACCTGTTTTTATGGTGGGGGCAACTGAAAGAGACAAAAATATTGAGTTGTTAAAGTGGAGTAAAGGTGTTGATAATATAAAAGTTCCTTTTCAACCCTGATGGTCTATAGGGCAAGTGAAGTAGAGTTCACTAGTTTCTGTGACCTCGGCATATGAAGAGATAGTGTGGTCAGCACTATGCCCAGCCACCTTTACTTTCCATAACATATTTTAGGTACCCATCAGAGTTGGGTGGACTCATGGACGGTCTACTGACTTAAACCCAGATTCGAACGCAAGACTTATGGGTTAGCAGGCCAGCTCTCTACCGCTAGACTACTCTGTCCCATTTTAAATAATATAAAAAAAAACAAATATTTATTCAGTTGTTATATTTAGATAATATAAAAACTGAATAATTGTTATTTTTTTTAAAGTTATCAAATGCTAAATTTTCTTTCGAATATCTATTTTAATTAAAGTAATATGGATATAAAAGCCTTCTGACACTTCTGTACAAAATAACATACAAGCCTTCTATACACAATGGCATCCAAGCCTTCGATATATAATGACCATCTGTACACTATAACATACAAGCTTTCTGTTCACAATGATATGTATGGCCCTTTCAAAATGACAAACAAGACTCCTGTACAATGACATACAAGCCTTCCATTCACATCACAATGACATACAAACAAGCATTCTGTACACAATGGCATAAATCCCTGTACACAATGGCATACAAACCTTATGACATAAAATGACATACAAGCCTTCTGTACACAATGACATCAAGCCCCATACACAAAATGACATACAAGCCTTCTATTCACAATCTCAATGACACACAAACCTTTAGTCGACTAACACACACAAACCTACCCTGAACCGTCACCGTCCCAATCTTGGTGGGCCACAGGTTGTTGGCCACTGATGCGATACGGACAGTGCACTTGTACTGGCCAGCGTCCTGCTGCTGCAGACGTCTGATGACCAGCATGTGGGTCACTCGGTCAACATTCCTCCTGGTCTGCACCTCGTACTTCCTCAGGCCACCAATGGCGGGGTTCAGCATCTCAATGGTCTCACCCACGGATATTGTCTGCCCATAATCCATTAGATACCACGTTACCTATTCAACACAACAGGAATACATAGATAGGTATACAAAAAACTGTGAAACAGATTGTGGAATATAATTGTGTATAAATTAAATTAATTAAATATTAGTTTTCAACTAAACAAATTTTTATTATTATAGTCAACAAAATTTTATACATTTTAACAAATCTACCAAAACACACAACACTGTAAAAATGATAATTTGTGGATTTGTTGAATGAAATTTTATAGGTAATGTTACAACTGTGTGACAGTGACAATATGCCACACATTTTAGACTAATTTTTTTGAGATATATTTTGTTTTGTGGGTTGTGAGAAATATTGTGGATTGTGGGTTATGAGAAATATTGTGGTTAGTGGGTTATGAGAAATATTGTGGTTAGTGGGTTGTGAGAAATATTGTGGTTAGTGACATGTTTGTGAAGTTGGAACTTTAAAAATTCAGTAAAAGGTTTTGGTGAATCTGTAACTTGACCATAAGTTTCATAAAATTTGTTTTAATTAAAGCATTCTAAAAAGTCTGTGTGCAAATTATTTCTTTTACTGCTACCAAACCCAAGAACTACAAAGGGCAGTCATTAGTAAGAAAAACCCATCAATAATAGGTTTACAGTATTGCAATCCTATCAGCTATTAAAATCAATAACTCCAGTGTTTACACAGACTAACAGTGTTTAAGAACTTCATGATAAGTACACTAAATTGTCATTTTAGCTTTTAAAGTTCTATAACTCCAGTGTTTAGACAGACTTACAGTGACCTATTACACAGACTTAAAGTGTTTAAAAACCTCATTGATACGTCTACTGTATTACCAATTAGCTATTAAAGTTCTATAACTCCAGTGTTTAAATAAAAACCTCAATAATAACTCTACTGTATTACCAATAAGCTATAAAAGTTCTATAACTCCCTGACTCCGACACTTACAGTGTTATCTCCCAAACGAGCCACAGTACAGTTGATACGAGCCGTCCGTCCTACAGGCTGTACCTCAGGCCAGATCTCATCGACAATTTCAGGTTTCTGTGCAGAAACTAAAACATAAGATATGGATTAGTTTATAGTATACAAATACTCCCCTAATGAATAGTACTTTATTGAAGATTTTTTTACTTCTTTGCTATATGTTACAAATAGAAAATTTCTAAGAAATATGTGACCAACAAAATGAATAATATAATAACAGTTTCAAATGTTAGATCTTTAGAATCTATGAATATTCCATTGGAAAGGCCTAGGCCTATTGATTATTACAGCCTGTAACTCCATAGTTAACAGGACATAAAATCCAGTTAAGATTCATATCTCGGCTGCACAAACAAAATAAATAAGTTAAATACAGTAATAAAAAAGTAATAACACACAGACTAACAAGTAACTAATACAATTGTATTGGACTAATCACCTAGTCTATTAAACATTAATAATTAAGTGACTTAGGCCTACACTTTCCTCATTTTCAGATGATTTTATACTACAACCCTTATAACATTTGTTTATATAATAGTCGATCTCCTTACCAAAACCGGAAGTCAGAACCTGACCCTGAAACGTCATGCTCTTTTAGTTTTCGCATTTTAAGTGTTTTTGGGGGGTCCTATATACAAAAAATGAAAAAACTGCTAATCTAGCAATATCTCATCACTATTTTAATGCGAAATGCTAAGGAAATGGATACTATGGCTTAAATGCCAGAAACATTTGCGAGATATGTAGTAATAATTAATACAAGCATTTCTTATGGAGCACTCTCATTAGGAACTGAACTGCAACGAAAAACGACCGACCTCCGGGCATCAGCGCTCGACAGCTCCTAGATAAATATATATTTGAGATATTTACCATGATTAATTACAATGATGCTGCTTCCCTTCTGCCAAAATCCAATTCCCCATAGAAATACCATGCCGCTGCTATTTTTAGCAACGTTACGCCATTGTTACGCTAGTTGTCAGATAGAAACAACTAATTTTTGTTTTTTGCGGAATGCACTGTTAAGTCTAGTATTTTAATTATAATTCAGTTTTAGCATGTGCAGAAATTGTGGGCATTATTATTGTATTAAAGTATTAGTAATTTTATAAGTATATTGATTTTTTTTTCTTCACTGCAAGCCAAGTAGGCCGACTGCACTGTTAGTTTCATTGAACATAATTCGTGACCGGTCATTAACCTTGTTAATATTAATACTTCGTGGCCTACCTGACTGTATAATTTATATGAAATTATATGTAGTTTTTAATTAGGCCTTAGTATTGTATTTTAAACAATGCTCATTCCGAGCCTTTTTGTGCTAGATCTAATTAGGCCTACTGGCAATTTTTTTTATTTTTAGACTTGGTCAACCTCGTTAATGCTGTTGTGTTAGTTAAAAATATAGGAATTGTGTGTAAAATTTACGCAGTTACTCAGTTACTACGTAGAATGATATCAATAAATGAAGTAGTAATTATTTCCTTTTAGTTTTAGAAATCTTTTGATACAAAATGTCTAATATTTTATTTTCCAATACATCGTGGTGTGTGGCAGAGTAAACAGAACGGTGCGGTAGGTGACCTAGAATCTCCGAGTTCGAATCCGACGTAAATCAGTTGTGCTTTATTTTATTGTTTCACATGGGAAATGCCACGAGCGGTTTTATTTTCTTTCTTTTTCAAAAAAAAATTTTTTGAACGAAATAATATTTAAAAAAATAATTATTCAAAATTTTCCAAACATCGTCGCTCGCATCGCTCACGAGATCGACTGCTTACATTTTCTTGTCTGCGGGAGAAAAATGTTGACACGGTCGAGGGTTCACCGTGAGTTCAGCAGGCCTACCATACATACGTCACAGCATTAACTATTGCTGTTAGAGATCGTCGGTGGGCAATCCCACCCCTCCCCTCATAAACCAAGCAAATTGTAAATCAACTTAGGGTCATTTTAAGTTCACGCAAGCTTACATGACTGTAGATTTACTACGCATAGCTGGTAAAAAAAAAAAAAAAAAAAAAAAAAAAAGAAAACTTCGCCTAACCTAATGCTACTACAGAAGAGAATACTAATTATAGAGTATTTAATTTGAAAGTTAAAAAAAAGTTCATTTATCATCTTACCTAATAATACTGTATTGTCGTTACAGTTAGAAGGACTAGATCTAGATTTCTGTCAGATCTATTTTTAGTTTTGGATATTAATTTTATTGTCATCTTCATGGGTATTGATTGTTCAATTCATCATGGAATGCCTAATGTCTTAAATTGTACATACAATTTATAATAAATATGTCTGATATTTCCTTAATAAACATAATGAATATAAAGTTTTATTTCTAACAAAATGTTTTGGTTTTTTTTGGTAACTAAAATGTTGTCGTAATTGCTATGACATCATGCTACGAATGGAAAACACAAACCAACGTAACTTTTTGATATCTTTTGATGGCGAAAAAGAGTTTCGCATTTTAAGATGTTAATAGGTCATTTTGTTTTTGTTTGTTTTCTCGGCCCCTAATTAAGCTAGACCATTAAATTTGGTCTCAAATTAACCAGTAAGTGATATGGTTTGTAATGATATATGATAAGTGACAGAAAATTTTAATTAAAAAATTGTAATAAGACAACCTATTATATAATAATAAAATAAATAATGCCAATGGCAGTGATGTGTCATGTGCAAGTACTTATTAAATTCAAATTAGTTGTGAATTACTAACAAAGAACCCCCCCCTGTCCTTCTAACACCATACAGGTCTAGAGTAGAGGTAGCAGATATCCTCTAGGCTCTAGAATCTAGATCTTTATACTTTATATCAACCGACATTCACAACAGAGTAACAGAGTAAATGAAAGCAAGTTACGGAAGTTGCGACTGTTTTTCAAGTTAATCACGAAGCGCCAGTATCTCACATGTTCCAAGTTATTTTAACGTAATCAACTGAAAGACAAAAACAAGAACCCACCGAGCGATTGTGTAGTCAAGAAAGCAAAAAGTACAGCAATACACAAGCTGTACATTTTGTTATTTGTCTTCTAAAACTTCATAAAAATCTCGTTAGAGTCTTCACTTTCGTCCTTAAAACCGGAAGCAGGAAGAAGAGTTGACAATCTCAGGTGCGCAGGCGACACAGGTAAAGCGACAAACGACAGGTACACAAGCTATCTGGCATGCGCAAAAAGGTCACTGTACATGGAGTAGCTGCCTAGACCCACAAGACATAAGAGCAAGTTGCATACATCGCGCCCACCAAAATGGGCCCTATACATTACTTTATATTTTTGGTCTGTTTCACAGCATTAAAAGGTACCACAATATATTTCCTTTATTGAGTCAAAGATCTATGAAAAACTTAGATGATCCTAGACCTCGAAGTAGGCTACGACTTGTGTGTTCGGTTGACTTCCGCATTTGAATTTTTCAGTCTTTTCTGAAGGGAATCGATAGATCTAGAAATCTAGATCTATATCTAAATCTAGAAATCTAGACTACTTAGGCCTACAGTAGAACTACATTATAGTATAGTCTTGATTCAACTGATCTTGTTTTTAATAATTCAAAGATCTAGTAATTAGACCTGAACATCATTATAAACAGAAATTCCGTTACCTTAATGTAATAGAAATCTAGTTGTAGATACAGGCAGGCCTTGGCCCCTTTCTTTAGACTTTAGCCTAGTCTAGTTAAATTGTTGATGTGACTTGGGACTAGTTTACTAAGTTAAGTTTCAAATGGTTTGATAAGTCTACCCCCCCCCCCCCCCCTGAGCAAAATGGAAATTTATATAACTTTTACTCAGTGTCTCATCACCCCCCCCCCCCCCCCCCACAGAGAACAGGTCTGGAAGAAACACTGGTAGTAAGAAGCATAACTACCTTACAGATATAATATTTATTAATAGACACCGTCTAGTACATTAGCTGCTGGACTACTAAACTAATGATAGATCTATTAAATAACAAGTACAATTATACTAGATCTATATGTATGTAACAATAGGCCTATTTTTAAAAAAATTGGTAGGTGACACAGGACCTACTGTCTGGATAATGTAGGCCTATAGATTGTCCAATAATAGACTCTTCCATCAAATAGGTGTATGGTGTGTTGGGTTGTTAGTAGTATTGCAATCTCAATAATTTTATGGTTAGAAATTAGGGTTAGGCGCATGATAGGACCAGGGTTGGGGTTAGGGTCAGGGTTAGCATTGACATTAGCCAGCCATGTGTGTATTTAGTTAACTAACAGTAACCTAATACCCCTTTTTTAAAGAAGATTCCACTATCAGTCATAAAATGATCTTAGTTTTTAAAAAAAAATGGCTTTCAGAAAGCTTAAGCAAATAATTGTTCTAAATGATACTAAATCAGTGTCTTCGGATTTCTTTACAAACAATAATCCTGTACATACTAACCTCTGCCGAGTTGTATTTACAATTATAATATTTTGTTGTTTTTACAATTATATTTTGTTGTATTTATACAATTATAATATTTTGTTGTATTTACAATTATAATATTTTGTTGTATTTACAATTATAATATTTTGTTGTATTTACAATTATAATATTTTGTTGTATTTACAATTATAATATTTTGTTGTATTTACAATTATAATATTTTGTTGTATTTACCATTATATTTTGTTGTATTTACAATTATAATATTTTGTTGTATTTACAATTATAATATTTTGTTGTATTTACAATTATAATATTTTGTTGTATTTACAATTATATTTTGTTGTATTTACAATTATAATATTTTGTTGTATTTATACAATTATAATATTTTGTTGTATTTACAATTATAATATTTTGTTGTATTTACAATTATAATATTTTGTTGTATTTACAATTATAATATTTTGTTGTATTTACAATTATAATATTTTGTTGTATTTACAATTATAATATTTTGTTGTATTTACAATTAAATTTTGTTGTATTTACAATTATAATATTTTGTTGTATTTACAATTATATTTTGTTGTATTTACAATTATATTTTGTTGTATTTACAATTATAATATTTTGTTGTATTTACAATTATAATATTTTGTTGTATTTACAATTGTAATGTTTACTTCCAGTATACGCTGATGACCCCAAGGTTTCCATATCTGAAACTGACCCACCCACCAATGCCATCTACAAGATGATCGTACAAGAGCAGGACAAGGACGTACAGATGAGCTGTGTGGTGGAGAACAAACCAGTTGATGTTGAGGTTTGTATGCATTATTGCAGTTGAGGTTTGTATGCATTATTGCAGTTGAGGTTTGTACACATTATTGTAGTTGAGGTTTGTACACATTATTGTAGTTGAGGTTTATACACATTATTGTAGTTGAGGTTTGTACACATTATTGTAGCTAAGGTGTGTAGGCATTATCGCAGTAAAGGTTTGTACACATTATTTTGGTTGAGGTTTATACACATTATTGAAGTTGAGGTTTGTACACATTATTGTAGCTAAGGTGTGTAGGCATTATCGCAGTAAAGGTTTGTACACATTATTTTGGTTGAGGTTTGTACACATTATTGTAGTTAAGTTGTGTAGGCTTTATCGCAGTAGAGGTTTGTACACATTATTGTAGTTTAGGTTTATACACATTGTAGTTGAGGTTTGTACACATTATTGTAGTTGAGGTTTGTACACATTATTGTAGTTGAGGTTTGTACACATTATTGTAGTTGAGGTTTGTACACATTATTGTAGTTGAGGTGTGTAGGCATTATCGCAGTAAAGATTTGTAAACATTATTGTGGTTGAGGTGTGTAGGCTTTATCGCAGTAGAGGTTTGTACTCATCACAGTAGAGGTTTGTACACATCACAGTTGAGGTTTGTACAAAAAATTGCAGTTGAGGTTTGTACAAACAGTCATAGTATTCAAACACACTAAGTTGATGTTGTAATTTGTGCAAATTATCTCAGCTGATGTTGAGGTTTCTACAAAAAAATCTGTCAAAACATTCACGACTTAGTCATACAAGATTCCATAGGTAGTCAAAGATATGTTTAAGGACTCCTTTATGAACTTGTGAATACAACTTTGTTGACTGTGTATAATGTAAAAAAAAATGCTTTGGAGTTGTTTACAATGACACATTTTGAGAAACTATCATATGTGCTAACATGATCTGTTGTATTCTACAGGTCCAATGGACCTACCAAACATACGGAGCCAATGCCACACTGATTCAAATAGCCACAGGGACCAGGTCTTACGATGCTTTTCGGTGGGCCCTTGATAAGCCCACGCCAACTGCCTGGCGTCTTCGTCTCCAGAACGCCCAGGTGACAGATGAGGGGCTGTACACCTGTAAGGTGCAGGTGGGGCAGAACAACTATGTTTGGGACCAGAAGGAACTCAAAGTAGTTAGTGAGTACACAGTTCTTCTGCTTTTTAAGTAGTTAGTGAGTGCACAGTGCATCATTTTTAGGTAGTTAGTGAGTACACAGTGCATCATTTTTAGGTAGTTAGTGAGTACACAGTGCATCATTTTTAGGTAGTTAGTGAGTACACAGTGCATCAATTTTAGGTAGTTAGTGAGTACACAGTTCTTCTGCTTTTTAAATAGTTAGTGAGTGCACAGTACAACTTATTTTTAGGTATTTAGTGCTCAGTATATCTTTTTTTAGGTAGCTGAGAACAAAGTTCTTCTGCATTGTAAGTTGTTAATTCAACACATCTCTATGTTAAATATTAAATCAATCAGGGCCGGCACTACCTATAAGGCGAACTAGGCGGTCGCCTGTGGCGTCATCCCTTGGGGGGCGCATAAATTTTTAATCGCTCTTATCAAAAAGTACCTAATAATTGATAACTTTTATAAAGGAGTAGCAATCTAATTTGGCACCAAGGACGAACTATCAATTCTGCCCCCCCCCCCCCCCCCCCACTCCAAAATTAGGTCTATATAGGCCTATATTTATGCACGATGGTGAAAATGCAACCCCACCTCCCTAATTTGGCGTTTTTTTACTAGTCACATTGGCTTTTTAATTTGGTGTCACATAATTGATGTTGAAGACGATTAAATAAGTTCGTAAATTAAATTTTGAACATTTCAAGCAGTTGTCCTATTGCACAAGTAAATGTAGATCATCAAAATTGGATAGAAGTATGTTATAATAAAGCTAGCATTTTTAGACTTTCAAACAAAACCTGCAGTTAAGTATTCAATAGGTAAAATGTATTTTTTCAAAAGGTTTCATAGCTAATATAAAAGATTTGTTATAATTATTATGTAATAAGCGTTTTATCATGTTTTTCAAGCATGTTTAGTTACACTTGGTTGATTTAGCTATTCTTGTAAAAGTTATTTCCCTTGAATGAAATTTTGGTATTTGGATTTTCAAATGGGAGATAATTCTTTGCTTAACTTTACATTCATTTCAAAATCCTGCAACTTAGGTTGACCGTTTACATTTAAATACAACTTTAAGTTATTATTTGCTATTTTAAAAATTATATAGAGCTTTAAGTTCTAAACAAAATAGTTAGGTAGGTTTCTTTTTTAGCATTATCAAGTTGACAAACAAATACATCGGTAGCTGTTATATATTGCAATGCTTAATGTTAGTGTACATGTAGTCTTAGTTGTAAAATAAACATTTAGTTTCTTTTCATATCTTTCATCCTCTCCTAACAATTTTAGGCTTTAGTCTATAACATTTATAACCTTTTATTTAAAAAAAAAAAAATCGTTACATAATCACATAATATAGACATTTTAAAATTATTACTAAAGACAGTCAAGCTTAAAATAGGTAAGTTTTGGAACTCACCTTGAGTGAACTGCATAGAGCCCAACGCTACAAGGACTTTTTTCCAGACTTTTTTCTCCCTGGAGAAGTGGGAGGGGGGGGGTGGCTGGGGCGATGCCGTAAAGTACAAAGTAGACTACTGGACTTAGCATTAATTTCAATAAAATGTGATTACGCTTGCAAACTGGAATTGAAGGAATTAATACAACCTTTTAAGCCTGAGGCAAGTAAAATTTGATTTTGATGTCTACTTATAACGTGTGTGCAATAGATAATAAATTAATGTCACTTTTAATTAATTGTTTTCTTGTACATATGTTTTAGTCATTAATTTGTGTGGAAGGGGGCGTTTAAACAATTTTTGCCGAGGGTGCTAAATAACCTAGCGCCAGCACTGAAATCAATACACATTTGTTTTAATTTTAGTAAGTAATATTTCTGCTTTTCTAGTAACTATTGAGCACACATTTCAGCTCCTATTTGTTGTTATTGGTTTAGAGTTTATATATTTGGAAACTGACAAACTTTTTATGCTTTGCTCCATGTAGTTTTAACCACACCAGTCCTTCATTATGATTTAATTTTAGCTTTAGTTAGTTTGAACTATTTATTGGTGTAAAATATCCTCTAAAACATTGTGGCCTTGTTTAAATGTATACAAAGGCAATGCAGTGGAGTTTCCATACAACTTGATTCTCCCCCCCCCCCCCCCCCTATTGGAATTAGGAAAAAAATGTCGTTGGTTCGTATATATGTCTAATAATTCAGAATAATTACAGTATAATTATTTCTGTCACAGAGAAGCCATTGATATCAGATCTGGATACCAGCAATGATATGACTAAGAATGAAGAGGACACGGCCAAGCTGGAGTGCTATGCCAATGGTATCCCTAAACCAATCATCAAGTGGAGGAGAATGGCTGGTGAGCTGTTACCCAACGGTGGAACAGAATTCCAGGTGAGATTATTTGTTTACCAGGTGCTACAGTCACTTGGAGGATGGCGTGTTTTGTTGGTAGAGCATATTACTGCTAACCTGAAAGTCTCCAGTTTGAATCTGGTTTCAAGTCTGTATAACATTACTGAGAGTCCACGCGGGGTACCTGACTCAGGTTAGGGAAAGTAAACTTGGCTGATCATAGTGCTGACCACTCTATTCTTCAAGACGCAGAGGTCACAGAAACAAGTGAACTCTACTTCACCTAGCATCAGGTTTGAAAGGAAACTTTACTTTTTACAGTCACTTTTGTATTTAAGAGTTCTATATCTGAGATTAAAGAGATATTCTAATGAAGACTGCAGGTAAAGTTAATCTGATTTGTCACCTCAGTGTATAAGAGGGCTTGTGTGACCAGCGTCATGCCCAGACATATTTCATTTACCCAGACTTGAATCAACTACTCATTAGGATGGGGTGGACTTAAGGCTTACGAGAACATTAAATGTCATAAAAGTAGTTTTTGTGTTGTCTGGTTATTTAAACCACCTTCTGTGGGCACTCCTGCTGGGGTACTTGCTGTCAACTGCAGCTCTACCTGAACTACCATCAGGTGTGGCGTATCTTGGTATTAAAAACAACTGGCCATGACACCAAGATTAGTCAAACCTAATATTAGTCTGTGGTTATATCTTGTTTACTGAAGCATAGTTGGTCCATTTTTCTCAATACAATGTATAAGTAAATTAACTATATGTATAAAATTTGTTTTATGTATATATGTAAATATACATATGTGCTTATTTTATCAGAGCATAAAGTTTTTTACTATTTACATCTCCAGGGCAACATATTGAGTATCACCAGGATTGAGGCTGACCACGCAGGTATCTACAGGTGTACAGCAGAGAATTCCGCAGGCATTGACTACAGGGAGATCAGGATATCTGTTAATTGTAGGTCACTTTGGTTTAACTGTATAGGGTAGTACCCTGAGTCAAATAGCTGTGATGAAGTTTAACATTTAAAAAAAATAATTTGGTCAGATGCTACTGCATAGTCAGAAAGGTGAGTTTATAACTCCAGAAGAACCAAGTTTGTTCTCTGGGCAGATTAGGCTCGTTAGATTGGATCATGATACCACAGGGGAGGAAATTCCAAATCAATGAACTGCTGGCTTGATGATTGTTCTTTGGTAATCAAAGGCTAAGGAAGCAAATCCAGAAAGAAAACAGGTTGCCCAATGGTTTATGGAAATTTTATGAAAGACAAGGAATTATTTGGAACAGCAGGGAATTTTTGGTAAAAAATTGGTACCCTGAAAGAAGAAATGCTACACCATCCAAGACCAAACCTACATGAGCATTGTAAATTGACAGACCAACCACAATTTTAAAACTTAGTACTACACATTGTTAAAAATCAATTTTTAGTGATGCAAGACTCAGTGGTAACTGGGTGTAGAAAGGGTTAATTAGATGAATTCATTCACATAAAATTTGATGACAGTTTTTGTGTTTTGTTTGTCTCTTGACAGATTCTTAGATTTTGACATCACTATTATAATAAAAATAATGATCGACCTTCACCTTTCCATTTCAATATATTTATACCTCTACTTTTCCACTCTTACCAATTAACTTTTATGCATACCATGCTTACTTAATAGCTTCATAATGTGAAGATACATTTTTATTTTATATTTCCAGTTGTTTACTTAAAAACTTCATAATGTGAAGATACATTTTTATATTTTTCCAGTTGTTTACTTAAAAACTTCATAATGTGAAGATACATTTTTATTTTATTTTTCCAGTTGTTTACTTAAAAACTTCATAATGTGAAGATACATTTTTTAAAATTTTTTCCAGTTGTTTACTTAAAAACTTCATAATGTGAAGATACATTTTTATTTTATTTTTCCAGTCCGTCCTGAAGTTGTTTCCGGCACTCCTGTAGCCAAGCAGGCCATTGGCTACACAAAGGAGTTGATCTGTGATATCAAGGGCTACCCCCCACCTAGCCCAGAGGGTATCAGTTGGTCTAAAGAGAACAGGCCTGTTTTGAATGGTGGCAGGTAAGTTCTAGATATCTTTCTAATGTTCTTTGCGTGGTAGTAAGCCACACCAATCAGCAACCCTTTCATCCATATCCAAGTCTATCTTAACATACTTAAGTAATCTAGCATTTCTCTGTAAAAGACAAGGTTGTGTCACAAATCAGTTTTAAAATAACTGATTTTACCAAACAGATACCAAAAAATAAACCTCCAAACTGAGTCAGTAGCATGAAAATATACCTTTTACATTGATACACTGTTGAAAGTAAACAAGATGAATGATCACAGTGTAAAGTTTTTTAAACTGTATGCATGTCATTGTATTCTGCATGGTAATATATTTTAAAAATTGTTTTCATTATAAAAACGTGTAAATCTGGAAATGCGTATAATAAAACAATCAACAGTCTAGGCTTAGTGTATAAAGAAAATGTGTAGTCTACTCTAAAACCACCCATTTTTATTTTGCTTCTATGTTGCTAACGAATGACTTTTCATTTCTGCATTTCTGTATTATAAATTCTTAGAAACTAACATTTTGTTTCATTTCATTTTAATTAAACTTTTTGAAAACTCTCCAAAAGATATGACATCCGCAACATCCCAGGGGCCTCTAACAGAATCACCAGTATCCTGGTCATCAAGAGTGTCCAGCAGTCGGACTACGGTCTGTACGTCTGTAAGGCTGAGAATGACAAGGGTTCCAGACAAGTTAGCATGGAATTACAAGGTCAGTCGCTGCTCTTTGATTAGTTCTACACCTGTCTTAATCAGAGTTTCTTCCAGGCATTGGAGCCCCCCCCCCCCCCCCCCCCTTCCCCCCAATCAAAGTCTACCCATCGCGGAGAAAAGAGCCTGCAAGAAACACTGGTCTTAATCAAGCTACTGCTACTTTCCTGAATATTATACTGTTGTCATCTTTGTGTTACGTCTGTCTTAAGTATGTTACTGCTACTTTCCCGATTATAATACTGTTGTCATCTTAGGGTTACGTTTGTCTTAAGCTTGATTACATAGACTTTTCAAGCCTATTTATGATATATGTTTTTACCTATCAACAGCCTCTAAAGAGCCAACGCCTACCAGAGGTGGATATTTCAGTGGTGGGTCCACCTTGTCCCTCAACATAGCCACAGTCTTGATGCTGATCACAGTTGTGTTGTTACATCATGTACAGCTGCTAAGATAAACATTATCCTCATTTGATTCTTCATATTTTTAAAGTTCAGGGCAAAAATTTTCTGAATTCTGGCTAGCTTATTGTTTTGCCAGATACAACCAGAACCTTTCAGGACTAAACTAAATTGTTAAATTTTTCAGATTAATTTATTTAAAAATGGATTTTATTTTATTAAAACTAGCCTCGCCGTAAATCTTACCGGGATTTTCTACATATTTTAGATTTAAATATTTTAAAATCTTAATGGGATTTTCTACATATATTTTAGCTCAATTTTGACACAATTTAAACACTGTTTACTGATAGAAAAGAATCGATAGCTCTTTCTTTCATTATAACTACCTTATTCTATACATTCCATTTGTACATAACATGTTGATCTGATAGTATCATTTGTACATTTTTCATTAAAGTTTCTTTTCTAAAGTTATGCACATATTTTTAAGCCTTAGGACAGTTACCATTTTGCAGCAATGATTTTGTACATTTTCCTATAACTTTATGTAAGTGGCATAATGGTTTGTCTTGATGAATGCGGTATAAATGTTTAAAAAATAGTCACCCTCAAATTAAAAGGTTCTGTTTACTTTGTTTTATATAGACTAATAAGATCTTTTAATTCTAGGGTGAGGTCATGTCTACATATATTTAATATACACATCATATTTTACTGAATTATTGTCCTTTGTTGATAATTCATTCCAATCCATTTTTAAAAAAAAACAAAGAAGTTCCTCGTGGTGAATTTAGTAGATTTAATATATTAGCCATGATTATAGTATTGTTGAGATTATAAATGAGTTCATTCCAGTATACAACTGTATAGCCAGATCATATCATACATGTTAAGCAATAGTGGACAGTAAGTGCACTGACCCTTTGGATGCTGCAGCTATAGAGGACTGCCATTTGGGGCAGTGTGTTCAGTACATGCCAGTTGGAAAGAATAAAGAATGAGTTAACCTTTGACCTCACTAGTGGTTCAATAAGTTTTTACTGTACATAAAATCTTGTAATGGCTGAATGATTTATTTTTACAACCTAATGATGTATACAGTTTTTTAAATAAAGGTTTACTTAATTAATTACTTGACTTGTGTTGTTTTACTATTAGTGGAGGAGTTGGATATTGATCCCACTTAATTGATTATTTCTATACAGTGGTTGACTTTGGAAAAGTTTTATTCAAAGGAGCTGTTGGAAACTAAAAAATGTTACTGGCACTATTATAGTTCTATTAGTAAACCTATATTTTTCTGTGTTTCTTCTTCATTCTTAATTTTAGTGTTGAAAGAGATCCTCTTCCAGCCTGCTTTTCTTATTTAGATTCGCTTCCATGGCCTTTGTCCAACCAAGAACAAACTACAATGCAGCAGTTGTCCGCAGTTGTTTGATTTTGGAGTTGTCTCTCCTAGAAGAGTGGCTGTCCCTAGCTAACGAGCTTCATCTGCCCGAGGGTTCGAACTCGAAACTTTTTGGTTTAGCATCCATGAGCTTTACCGACTCGACCCCTTTTCTGTGTTTGATTTGATGTTGATTTGCGATGAAGAAGAGATCAAATAAGTTTGGTTTCTGCACAAAACTCTCTTGAGGTAAACAAAAAATTAACTTACAGGCACTTTTAGTCTTGGCCTGAAACAGGTATTTAATATAGCTGAGTAAGCTCAGGAATATCCTATAAACAGGTTATAGCCGAGTGCCTGAACTCAAGAACTTCATAACTGACCAATCTATAGCTCAACACCGCCATACAACAACAATTATGTTTCAATGTTTTTTACCACATGCCCCATTGAGTCAGGCTTAAGCCGGCTTTTTTTTCTGGATTTATTTTTGAAGTCTTTGTACACCCAAGAACAATCTGCAAAGTAGCAGTTGTTAGATTTTGGAGTTTTCTCTCCTAGATTGGTTCCTGTCCCCAGCTTCATCATGTATGTGTCAGCTCTGGACAATTAGCTACTATGAGCTATCCCTCTCTTTGCCTATTGATGCTCGACTTATCACTGTTTTTTAATGACAAAGATGTTTATTAAGGCTTCATAGTTTATAGCAATTATTAACAATTTCATTAAAATAAAAAAAAGAAAGTTAAAGCAATTTGTAGCTTGGGTTTAAAAAATTGTATTATCAAGAATTATGATGGCATAAAAAAAAATACACTAAGCACAATGTACAAGTGGTATCGCAGCTAACTCAGGAAACTCAGCGAGTGCCTCTCAATACAGAACAAGCTGTGATAGAAATAATATACAGCACTTTTTTGTTTAATTACAATTTTTTATCAAAGGTACTTTAATATTCAGGTTAAAAATTATTTCAAAACTTTTCCAGCATTTAAAATCCTTAAAATTTGAATAAAACAACGTTAAAATATCTACACTATATTTAAAATGTTAATCTAAACTTTCAACAATGCATTTATTTTCCCTATATTTTAATTTAACCACCCTATTACTTACGTATAACCTTCATAAGGGAAATAACCTTTTTGAAATACAAAGGGGGAATATCAAGTCTATGGAGAGTTATATTATAAGGAGAAAATTGGAGAACTCTAGAGGATAAAAAGTAATTTTAGAACAAATACTGGCCGCCTTGAAAGAAAAGTCACCCACAAATTGGCTGGATCTTAAGGTTAGAGTCAATTTTCATGTAAAAAAAATAATTAAAAATGAGTGAACAGAATATTTGGCTATCTTCACCCTAACTGGTCACTAATTACTTTTGGCGCTGTGTTGGAAATTTTTTCCTACACACAAAAATTCAACTAGAATGTGTACCTTATGCTCCATTTACACGGGAAATACAAAACTTGTTAGTAAAAATTATTATTTTTTTCTCACAAGGTTTTTTTGTCTCTTGAATATAAGAGATTTACGAAAAGTTTTATCTATTTACAATGTTGAGTTGCACGCCCAGCTTTTCTGGGATACACACAAAACAGAGAAAACTACAGAACTTACTCTTACATAACTCACGGTAACAAATATTAAAGCAAAACATTTTAAATGTGGGCTCAAGAAAAAAGTATCAAGTTTTCTAAGGATTAGGATAATTTGCGAAAATGGGGACAATTAAAACTAACTAATTTAATGCAGAAAAATAAAAAAAAAGAAGGCTCTGGATATTTAAAATTCCATTTTGGATAAAACCAATAACACTGAAAATCAATAGTTGAAGAAATATAATTAATCTGATTTATTCCAGTGCTTTAATGAATATCTCAGCTGAACATAGGAACAAAAATACAAGGACCACAACTCTTCAGTGACAAGGACCATAACTCTACCAACATGATTAAAATTGCTATTTATCACCACATAAATATTGTATTAAAATAAGAAGCACAAAAAGATATTCATCTAGAAAACAATGCAATAAATTTACTTCAGTGTTTGTCACAAGTTTCACAACTTTACATATATAAGATTTTACAAAACCAGTGGTCAGCAATGATCTGAAACATCTTTCGTGTTATTTGATCAACTAAAAATAAAATTAACAATGTAGATTCCTAAGTGTTCTTTAGCAAATACATTTTATTTTTAAAAGATGCTGACTTAGTTTCTGGCTACGTTTTCAAGAACCTAAGTTATTTTTTTATAATGCTTACATTAATATATTAATACTCAGTTACAACTATATGGTTGTATACAGTGTCATGCAGTTATAAATATTTCATGCATCATCTATTTAAAAAACTTTCATCTTCTCTGCGATACAGACAATGATCAAGGTGTCAACATAATACAGATTCTATCCTTTTTAACTTACAATCAAGATGGATCAAATTAATTATCTACAATAGATATTGTTTTCTCACACCAGATGTTCAGCAGATGTTAAAAGATGAGACAGGATTTCATAATCTCCGTTGCTTAACAGAAAAGTCCAGCATAAGACTGGCCTGTATTCATTCCAACTTGTTGACCAAAGTTGAACACTATTTCCTACACACCAGCAAACTAAATTATCATTAAAAAAATATATATCACACGAGAAAGGCTGACATACAGCCAACACAGATCTAAGCACCTTGTTACTTAACCATTTCACCCAACTAGACAAGACCAAAATCTCACAATTGCTTTGGCATATTAGTTTATAATTAACATAATTACTTCTCAATATGTCATTAGTCTTTAATTTTAATTTATTAAGTCCGATAAATCAATTTTCTCTTCTTTCTTGCTTATGGAAACCAGACTATTTTAAAATAAGTTATTACAAAAGATTTACAAGATGATTAGAGTAGCCTCCCCTATGTACAGTTTTTTAAAAACCTGGGTTAAAAGAAAAGAAGCAAGAAAGCAGAGATGAATTTTTTCACAAGCTGTGAGTGGAAGTTGGGTGAACTGAATGACAGGACTATTGACCAGCAGAACAAAGCAACATATAAAAGGACAATGTTGATTGGCTTATCTATCTACACACTAAAGTACACAGGCTTCATATAAATAAACTGGTAGAAACTGAAAATTTCGCGATAAAATATTCGTTTTAAAAAATTGACTACGTGTGGTTTGTTTAGTTTCTTTATGATGTGTCTTCCTTTCCAACTCGCTTTTTCCTCACTGAAAAAAAAAATCAAATATAATCATCTGAATATAGTAAGTAATGAAATAAATTAAACAATTGAGGCTTGTTATGTTAAATTCGACATTTCCCCAATAAATACACATTGCTGCATTAAAAATTTGCCGACTTTTAATTGAGAGCTTCTTTTAATTTCAAACTTTTACAATAAACAAGCATTTTTCTACCTTTCACCTAAATGTCTCTAATTAAAAAACCCAGTATGCCGACATAGTTAGAAAAAGTAAAGGCAGAAGTCTATAGTGCTCATCACACTATCCCTTTCATATCCCGAATTCACAGAAACAGGTGAACTCGAAAACAATAACCCTTCATACGTCAAGGTCAGAGAAGCAGGTGAACTCTACTTCACCTGCCCTATGGACTTTATGAAAGAGAACTTTACTTACAGGCGTCAAGGTTCTCTTTAAGCTTGTCATGGACCTTGATCCTGGCAGCAGGGAACTCAAACTGAAGGCCCAGACGCAGCAACCGACTGTTTTCTTTCAACAGTTTGGCTATTTCCATCTCCACCTTGTTACCAAGTACCTCTGGTTTCTGGGGGCAGCACGTAAATTAATTTCAGAACAAATTTATGTTATAGAAAGAGAAAAAATTCAACTTTTTTAAAATCTGTATATATAATTCTCTACTCCGCCAAACCATGTGGGACACCACCCACTCCCTAACCCTCCTCCCACCCCCTCCCTAGCTCTCCAGGCATGTGCAACAGTGTACCCACCCACCCCATTTGGACAACTGTGTCTTTCAGGAAGTCTTATTTTTCACTAAATATGCTACGCAGCGGGTCGGCTTATATTATATATTGATTATCCCTAACTCACGTTAGAGAAAACAAAGGCAGCTGAGCATAGTGCTGTCCACACTATCCCTTCATATGAAATCTACCTTATCTGCCCCATGTGTCTTGGGCACAAACAGGAAAAGATGATGATCCCTTCATAAACAGATGAACTCTACTTCATCTGCCCTACTGACTATTAGGTCAGAAATGGTAAGTTAACAATATTTTCTGTGCTACATTTTGGTAAAATAAACATATTGTTTATTTTGAATATGATTGTTTGGGTAAACTGCTATAAACTAAAGAGTGTGAACCGCTACTTGTGCCAATGGTGTGACCTACATATGGGGTGACCTACTTGTACTAGTGATATGACCTACTAGTGATGCAGTGAGATCTACTTATGCTGTGTGATGTGACCTACTTGTGTTAGTGATGTGACCTACTTGTGTTAGTTATGTGACCTACTTGTGTTAGTGATGTGACCTACTTGTGTTAGTGATGTGACCTACTTGTGTTAGTGGTATGACCTGCTGGTGTTATGACCTACTTGTGCTAGCTGTGTGTCCAACTTGTTAGTGATGTGACCTACTTGTGCTAGTGATGTGACCTACTTGATTAGCTAGCCTGAGCTCAATGAGAGACTGTGTCTTGTTAGCTGCCTTGATGAGTTCAACGATTGCATCCCCTGAGATGTGACCTGCTAGTTGTGTGACCTACTTGTGCTGGCTGTGTGACCAACTTGTGCAGTGTGGTGACCTAGTTGTGTTAGTGGTATGACCTACTTGTGCTAGCTGTGTGTCCTACTTATTAGTGATGTGACCTACTTGTGCTAGTGATGTGACCTACTTGTGCTTGTGATGTCACCTACTTGATTAGCTAGCCTGAGCTCAATGAGAGACTGTGTTTTGTTAGTGTGACCTACTTGTGTTAGTGATGTGACCTACTTGTGCTAGTGATGTGACCTACTGATGCTAGTGATGTGACCTACTTGATTAGCTAGCCTGAGCTCAATGAGAGACTGTGTCTTGTTAGCTGCCTTGATGAGTTCAACGATTGCCTCCCCTGAGATGAAGTTGGACTCCACATTGACGGACATGAGAGTGCTGTTCTCACTCAGGCTGCTAGCTAGGGCCTGCCAATGGAGGTTACGGCAAACATGGGTTTGTGTCACATGGTTTCATTGACTTTATGTCACATGATTTTTTCAAACATGGCTTTGTAGCACATGATTTCATCATATCTGCTTAAGTAACTTCATTTCATCACATTTTATGACACATCATTTCATTGAGAATTGTTCTATGACATAACTCCTTCGAAAATAGGACTTACCAATCATAATTTTCTAAAAAAAAATTGTTAAGTAAAATTATTTTATAAAACAAATTAAAATTGTTTTTAAAGAAATAAGCTTTCTAAAAAGTGAGTTATTAAAAAAAGGTATTGTGAAAATAGATTTGTCAAAAATGGTTGATAAGAATGAAACTTTTCACTCAGAAAAAAAATGCATTGAATTTTTTAATAACAAAGTACTTGTCAATGTAAAATAAAGGATTTTTTTTGACAATACTAATGTAACATCCTTAATAAAATATGTTGGGTTAAACATAGCCTGTTATCTAAATATATGTGTACAGCAAGCCAACTAATGCAATTAATAAATTAATTTTTGTAACAATTATAAATTACTTTTATTTTGAAAAATGATATAAAAACTCACCTTGGCAATTCTGTCATTAGCTCCCACACTAGCCATGTCAAAACGTACACAGACTGTGTTTTCTTTCAAAGCTTCACACACCTCAATCAGACGTTCTATAGAAATATTCTGTAAATAAAACAATAAATATAACTATTTAACAATAAATATAACAGGTGTTTTGAGTTTTTAAACAGAATAAATTTTTTTCACTAGTAAGACAAAACTTTTCGATCTAGTTTATAAAAACCAAGAGTGGATTTTATTTTTAGAGAAAAAAATATTACAACCCAAAAATTTCAGGTTTCGTTGATTAATTTTACTCACTTCAGATTTACGTGAGTAAAGAAAAAGTGTCTGGGCATAGTGCAAACAACACTATCCCTTAACAGGCAGGTCTGAGAAACAGATGAACTCTACTTCATCTAAACTGAGGAGTGTTTGGTTAGAGGGGATATTTCCTTATACAATTCCAGGCTTAAAATTAGCTTAACTGATGCTCACCTTGATGTTATTTAGGTTAAGTGTTTTTAATTCTTTGTCGTTATCCTTGAGCTTTTTGATGCTCTCCTCAACATCTGTCATGTTGGGGGCCTCGTCTGGGATTAACTTGAGTTTCTGAGCTTGAGCACACCCTGTATGAAAAATAATTTAGATTTACAACATTTTAAAATATATTTTAGATTTACAACATTTTAAAATAAATCTTAGATTTACAACATTTTAAAATAAATCTTAGACTTACAACATTTTAATATAAATCTTAGACTTACATTTTAAAATAAATTTTAGAGCTAAAACATTTTAAAATAAACTTTCTGTTTAATAAATTTTAATCGTCATTTTTAAGAGAAACTGAAAGCGGTTTTAAATGAAACAGACAATGGTTAATCTTATCTGTTAATTTGTTCTATTGCACATCAAACAGTGGAATAGAAGGTTATATAATTGCTTCTTTTACTGTGGCATATTATTAATTGTGTGAGAAGTAAAGTTGAAAGCATAAAGCCCTTCACAGATAAGTGGACACAACTGAACTACAGACACACTGACTCAATGTCAGCAATCCAAATTCAGTACTTTGTTTTTATTGGTAAACTTGACCACTATTATTTGGCATCATCAAATTATAAAATTTTACAACACTATATAATTTTAAAAAGCCACTACTTTGTGACATAAAGTCAATAGTTTATGATAAAAATACCTATAAAAAACACCAGTTTACAGCAAAACTAATCATTAAAAAAAGCTACTGTTATGACAAAGGTTCCCTGTAAAAAAGCAACAAACGTATGGCAAAGATTACCCACCAGTAAAGCCACCCTCGTGGATCTCTCGGTCCTCCAGCGAAGCGTAATACTGTGTCTGTGTCAGCATACTGTGGAAACCCAATACGGCTGGAAGGACATACAGATATATGGTTAGATCATGGTCAAATTATGGCTTAGGCAATACGGCTGGAAGGACATACAAATATGTGGTAAGATCATGGTCAAATTATGGCTTACAGAACAAGAATTCCATACATCATTATTTTTAATCTGAAAATACTCCACTGTATAACAATGCAAACAGTCGGATAAATTAAATATTTTAAGTTATGTTTAAAAAAAAATAAACTTCTCTAAAAATAAACAGAATAATAATATACATTTCAATTTTTACATGCTAGTTGCAGTTGCTCATGTATACTATGTATAATGGATAACACAAAGACTAAAAAAAATCAGTTAATATAAAATTGTGAAAATCAAACCAACCTGCCAAATCCACCAACTCCTCTTCACTGGCAGCTTGCAAAATTTGATCCCACTCTGTCTCTACAGCAGCATCATCATCATTGATAGTTGTCTTGGCTTGTTCTTTTGGCACAAACTTCTTCCCTGAAGCAGAAAACAAGAAACATCAATGCAGACTTTTCAAAAGTAATATTATAATCCTAAGTGTCCTTCAACATGGCAGTTAATTTTGAAAAGTAACCACAGATATCATCTCATCACTAGATTCTTTCCAAACTAAATGCCTGTGAAGGATAAAAGATTTCCTGTGTAGGCCTCATGTGTCCTGGGCACAGAAGGGAAAAGATGACAACAGTCGCAAACTGTAAAAATGGTGCACACAGCAGGCCATAAGAAACAGGAGGGAAAAGATGACAACAGTAGCAAACTGTAAAATTGGTGCACACAACAGGCCATAAGAAACAGAAGGGAAAAGATGACACAGTCGCAAACTGTAAAAATGGTGCACACAGCAGGCCATGAAAAACAAACTTCCTAAAAAAGCAAATAGCGTCAATAAAAGAATTAAATTTCATGTATTTAATTTTTTCACATTTTGTTGTGGGTTGGCGTAGTCAAATGGTCCAGAGTTTGGATCTCTGTTCGGACATGTGACTGTATGACGTCTCTGAGTCCACCAGGTATTGATGGGATACCTGATTTACATTGGAGAAAATATGGGCGGCTGGGCTTATGCCTTCATATGATGAGGCCAAGAGAGATATGAACACTATTTCATCAGCATGTGCTACAAAGAAATAAAGCTTTCACCAGTTGTTACTCTCTATAATTACCTTTAACTTCTTTAGTAAACGGCACGTTATTCTCCCAATCTTTCTCTTGCTTGGCTTTTTCTTCCAGGAAGTGTAGCAGTTTCTGGCGATTAAATGGGCCTGTAGCTGACTTAGAGGTCTGGTCTCGACACCTTTGGGAGGGAGGTAGCAGGGAGTTCTGGGGAGATGAAAAAATAAGTTTATCTTTGGGAGGGAGGAAGCAGGGAGTTCTGGGGAGATGAAAAAATAAGTTTATCTTTGGGAGGGAGGAAGCAGGGAGTTCTGGGGAGATGAAAAAATAAGTTTATCTTTGGGAGGGAGGCAGCAGGGAGTTCTGGGGAGAGATGAAAAAAGAACTTTATCTTTGGGAGGGAGGCAGCAGGGAGTTCTGGGGAGATGAAAAAATAAGTTTATCTTTGGGAGGGAGGCAGCAGGGAGTTCTGGGGAGAGATGAAAAAAGAACTTTATCTTTGGGAGGGAGGCAGCAGGGAGTTCTGGGGAGATGAAAAAATAAGTTTATCTTTGGGAGGGAGGTAGCAGGGAGTTCTGGGGAGATGAAAAAATAAGTTTATCTTTGGGAGGGAGGCAGCAGGGAGTTCTGGGGAGATGAAAAAATAAATATATCTTTGGGAGGGAGGTAGCAGGGAGTTCTGGGGAGATGAAAAAATAAGTTTATCTTTGGGAGGGAGGCAGCAGGGAGTTCTGGGGAGATGAAAAAATAAATATATCTTTGGGAGGGAGGTAGCAGGGAGTTCTGGGGAGATGAAAAAAATAAATATATCTTTGGGAGGGAGGCAGCAGGGAGTTCTGGGGAGATGAAAAAATAAGTTTATCTTTGGGAGGGAGGTAGCAGGGAGTTCTGGGGAGATGAAAAAATAAGTTTATCTTTGGGAGGGAGGCAGCAGGGAGTTCTGGGGAGATGAAAAAATAAATATATCTTTGGGAGGGAGGTAGCAGGGAGTTCTGGGGAGATGAAAAAAATAAATATATCTTTGGGAGGGAGGCAGCAGGGAGTTCTGGGGAGATGAAAAAATAAGTTTATCTTTGGGAGGGAGGTAGCAGGGAGTTCTGGGGAGATGAAAAAATAAGTTTATCTTTGGGAGGGAGGTAGCAGGGAGTTCTGGGGAGATGAAAAAATAAGTTTATCTTTGGGAGGGAGGCAGCAGGGAGTTCTGGGGAGATGAAAAAATAAGTTTATCTTTGGGAGGGAGGCAGCAGGGAGTTCTGGGGAGATGAAAAAATAAATATATCTTTGGGAGGGAGGTAGCAGGGAGTTCTGGGGAGATGAAAAAAATAAATATATCTTTGGGAGGGAGGCAGCAGGGAGTTCTGGGGAGATGAAAAAATAAGTTTATCTTTGGGAGGGAGGTAGCAGGGAGTTCTGGGGAGATGAAAAAATAAGTTTATCTTTGGGAGGGAGGTAGCAGGGAGTTCTGGGGAGATGAAAAAATAAGTTTATCTTTGGGAGGGAGGTAGCAGGGAGTTCTGGGGAGATGAAAAAATAAGTTTATCTTTGGGAGGGAGGTAGCAGGGAGTTCTGGGGAGATGAAAAAATAAGTTTATCTTTGGGAGGGAGGCAGCAGGGAGTTCTGGGGAGATGAAAAAATAAATATATCTTTGGGAGGGAGGTAGCAGGGAGTTCTGGGAAGATGAAAAAATAAATATATCTTTGGGAGGGAGGTAGCAGGGAGTTCTGGGAAGATGAAAAAATAAATATATCTTTGGGAGGGAGGTAGCAGGGAGTTCTGGGGAGATGAAAAAATAAATATATCTTTGGGAGGGAGGTAGCAGGGAGTTCTGGGAAGATGAAAAAATAAATATATCTTTGGGAGGGAGGCAGCAGGGAGTTCTGGGGAGATGAAAAAAATAAATATATCTTTGGGAGGGAGGTAGCAGGGAGTTCTGGGGAGATGAAAAAATAAGTTTATCTTTGGGAGGGAGGTAGCAGGGAGTTCTGGGGAGATGAAAAAATAAGTTTATCTTTGGGAGGGAGGCAGCAGGGAGTTCTGGGGAGATGAAAAAATAAATATATCTTTGGGAGGGAGGTAGCAGGGAGTTCTGGGAAGATGAAAAAATAAATATATCTTTGGGAGGGAGGTAGCAGGGAGTTCTGGGAAGATGAAAAAATAAATATATCTTTGGGAGGGAGGTAGCAGGGAGTTCTGGGGAGATGAAAAAATAAATATATCTTTGGGAGGGAGGTAGCAGGGAGTTCTGGGAAGATGAAAAAATAAATATATCTTTGGGAGGGAGGCAGCAGGGAGTTCTGGGGAGATGAAAAAATAAATATATCTTTGGGAGGGAGGTAGCAGGGAGTTCTGGGGAGATGAAAAAATAAATATATCTTAGGGAGGGAGGTAGCAGGGAGTTCTGGGGAGATGAAAAAATAAATATATCTTTGGGAGGGAGGAAGCAGGGAGTTCTGGGGAGATGAAAAAATAAGTTTATCTTTGGGAGGGAGGCAGCAGGGAGTTCTGGGGAGATGAAAAAATAAATATATCTTTGGGAGGGAGGTAGCAGGGAGTTCTGGGGAGATGAAAAAATAAATATATCTTTGGGAGGGAGGAAGCAGGGAGTTCTGGGGAGATGAAAAAATAAGTTTATCTTTGGGAGGGAGGCAGCAGGGAGTTCTGGGAAGATGAAAAAATAAATATATCTTTGGGAGGGAGGTAGCAGGGAGTTCTGGGGAGATGAAAAAATAAATATATCTTTGGGAGGGAGGTAGCAGGGAGTTCTGGGGAGATGAAAAAATAAATATATCTTTGGGAGGGAGGAAGCAGGGAGTTCTGGGGAGATGAAAAAATAAATATATCTTTGGGAGGGAGGTAGCAGGGAGTTCTGGGGAGATGAAAAAATAAATATATCTTTGGGAGGGAGGTAGCAGGGAGTTCTGGGGAGATGAAAAAATAAATATATCTTTGGGAGGGAGGAAGCAGGGAGTTCTGGGGAGATGAAAAAATAAGTTTATCTTTGGGAGGGAGGCAGCAGGGAGTTCTGGGAAGATGAAAAAATAAATATAAATTGATTTTTAAAATAAAATTTGCCTCAATTACTAAAACAGAAAAATCATATTTTAACTAAAATTTGTTTATGTCTGTATGCTTAAGCTATTAGTATAAAAACATTCTAAATCAAGTTATACATAACATAACCACAGAAACTGTATGAAGCCTAGAAAAATGGCAAGTATTAGTAACCTTTTTGATGAAAAACAGGAGTAAGAGATTTCTCCCCTCTCATCCCCCTCAACAAATTACCTCTCCCTCCCTGCACAAAAGATTGCAGTAGAACATTATCCTTTCATTACAAAGAGACACTTAACCTAACTGCCCTAATCCTATCATCTATATATATAATTCTCTTCTTAGAGACGCTAGAAAACACCAGGCTGTAAGCGCGCTCCCTACCACCTCATTCCTACATGGTCTGGTGAGCTGTGGTTCACGCTAAATGTTTACAATTGTAGAGCCGGGTTTAGTGACAGCTATTAGGGGCAGATAATTTAGTTTGAAACGATTTTAAACAGGGGAGGTAACTAAGAGGAAGCTGCTTTCATGGGGGGTGGGGGAAGGGGGGGGGTGTAGGGTAGGGTCGGGGGAAAGGAGGGTGGGAGTAGTATCGTCCTTAACGACCTACTGATAGTGTTTTAAAGCAAATATTTTCAGTGGCAGCATTGGTACTGTCGAATTCACAAATTATGAATTACTGAAAAGTAGAAAATAAAACAACTAAATAGCGGCGTATGATATGCAGCGGGTCGGCTCGTTAAACATAAACCTTATCACAAAGTTATGTTAAGGGCTGGGGTTTTTTTTCCGGCTTACTTGGCTACTTAAGGACAAACGCCCTGATGAAAACACCCACACTACACCACACCACACCTACACACATCAGCCACACACGCTCTGATAAAAACACCACACCCCACCCCACATCTACTCACATCAGGGTCAAAGTCCCCATTCAGCTCCTCCAGCTCCTCGGCAGTGAGTGCGTTGAGCAGGTCATCAAGATTGTCCAGGTTGATATCAGGGATGTCATCACTCAGGGCTTTCTGTAACACACTCATGGCTGCACTGAAAATCTGGGACGCTGCACGCTAGTAAATAAAAACACCTGGTGAGAATTCAAAAACAAAAATTAGCAGGAGAATACTCTAAATAATTCTATCCACTGGATATAACAAAACCTTTTTAAAAATTAAGACTAATTTTTATTTTTAAAAAATACCTGGCAAAAAGTTAATACGTAACAAATTAAAACAAAGTTTTATAAAATTTTCAGTAGATTTGCCAAAACTTTATAAAAAATATCATTAAGTTATATTTAAATAAAAGACAAGTTAACTCAGAACTTATTAAAAATTTCAACTAGGACATTATAGAATATTTTCAGGAAAAAAAAATCCAATCAAATTTTCAATATGTTTTTTTTACTGTTACACTTATGACAACTACTTAGAAAACCTGGAGCTATAAATCATATGTTTATTATTTTGCCTAGAGCTATAAATCATGTTTATTATTTTGCCTAGAGCTATAAATCATGTTTATTATTTTGATTACAGATCTAACTGGTTTGGTGGCAAGCAAGACAAATGACTCCTTTAGGTCTAAAGTGATGTAGTCTATAAAAAGACATGTGGACCATTGGACCCCTTGCGCAAATGTTGGCAGTGCCAACACTAGGTTTACAGCAGACAAATAAATCAACAAACGCTTAAGCCTAGACTTCCCAGCACCTCAACGCTGCCAAGACTGGCCACAGGTACTCATGTATCTTAGGACATGGTGGGATAAAGTAAAAACTATACAGCTAGTCAAAAAATGGTAGCTAACTCTATCTAAGACTGGCCAAAGGTACACATGTATCTTAGGACACAGTGGGAACATTGTAAAAACTATACAGCTTGTCAAAAATTGGTAGCTAACTCTATCTAAGACTGGCCACAGGTACACATGTATCTTAGGACACAGTGGGAACATTGTAAAAACTATACAGCTTGTCAAAAAACGGTAGCTAACTCTATCTAAGACTGGCCACAGGTACTCATGTATCTTAGGACATAGTGGGACATTGTAAAAACTATACAGCTAGTCAAAAAATAAAGACGTAATGTCCTTGAAATCAACTTCAATATTTAAAGCATGATTGAAATTAGCTTTTAGATATATTATAGTAAAAAAACCATAATGATCTTTGCCGCCATCTGTTAGTCACAAATAATGTCCAAAGGTGTGAATATGCTAAAGAAACCATGAATAAAACTAACCATGTATTTTATATACATATAAATAACTTGCTTTATAATAACACCCCTAGAGCAGTAATAAAAAAAAATTCTTCAAACCAACTTGACTAAACTTTCTATAGAAAGCAAATCTAGTAGCCTAAACTTGCACAGAATTAATATCCATTTATTTAATTAAGCCAGGCAATTAGCAATAAATGCAGAAAATTACCTCAGCCAATAGCCGGATTATACTATGTGTTCTACAAAGCTGAATGAGAGGGAAAAAAATCTGGCAACAAATCTCCCGTCATTATACTTTGCTTTAGAATAAAAATTCTAGTTTGTTGTAACAGTTGTTGGCCTATACATTTGTAAGCATCCTAAAATAAAACAGATCAGCTGACTGTATGTAAACAAACATGAGTCACATGATCCAGCATTGTTTATGTTTACACTTGTAACAGATGGAGACTAATGTTAAAAATTCAATATAAAAGGTAACAACAATTACAAGTGAAATAAAAAGTAATTACTGACAGAATAGTGCTAATAGGCCTAAGCTATTCTCACATAATGATTTAGCTAGTACCAATAAAAAAGATAGTTTAAACCCTAGCCCCACCTTGTACACTAGTTTAAACTTTGTACAAGTTTTACTGATGGCGCTCCCATCCAAACAAATATGAGGGTATGGCTAATCAATAAGAGCTGACAGGCCTAAGTGGAACACCCTGGAGCATACAGCATCAACAAGAGTAACATCAAGGAAGATCATGGCATAAACAACATATTTACAACTGTAGACAAGTATCTGAAGGTTATGTACATTTTTTTATGTATAGCAGTTCAAAGGTCGGAGGGAACAGGTGGGGTCATGTTTTAACTCATTATGTAAGGCCTGGATGGGACAGAGCATACCCACAGCAGGAGATAGAGAAATGGTTTCAGATGACCCAGCATATGACTATACAGGTTGGCCAGTAGACTTTTAGATGTATGGCAGTTCAAAGGTCAGAGGGAACAGGTGGGGTCATGTTTTAACTCATTATGTAAGGCCAGGATGGGACACAGCATACCCACAGCAGGAGATAGATAAATGGTTTCATATGACCCAGTACATGACCATACATGTTGGCCAGTAGACTTTTAAAGGGTTGGCTGTTCACATTGGCAAATACATTTTTTTTTTAAAAACGGACTACTAATCTGTTCTATATTGGGAAATAAACCCTGTAAGGCCCAATGAGCTTTCTAGTATGGATTAAGGATTAGTATACTTAGTATAAGGGCAAACAAACTTTCACGTGTGGGCTAATTAAGTTCCTTATAAGACCTAATTAAGTTTCGATGAGGTTTCTAGTATGGATTAAGGATTAGTATACCTAGTTTAAGGGCTAACAAACTTTCCAGTGTGGGCTAAATAAGTTCCCCATAGGCATAATAAGCTTTCTTATTCTAGTCTGGATTAATAGTTAGCATAAGGGCTAACAGACTTTCAAATGTGGGCTAAATAGGTTTCTAGTGACTAGTAGTGTGGGTTAAAAAACCTACTGTATGGGCTAATAACCTTTCTAATATGGATTAATATACCAGGTGGGCTAATAACCTTTCCCAACAGAACTAACAAACTCTCCATTTTGTGTGCCTAAAAAACGTTCCCATATTGGCAAAAAAAAATATTTTCTTATGTGGGCTTATAAGCTAATACATAGATATTCAGTTATCTATCAGAATACACTTCCAATGGTTTAATAATAAACATTGAAAGGTTAGCTTATATAAATAAAATAAACTTCCCCATGATAAAACAGGAACCACAGTATTCAAACACCACAGGATCGAACCTATGAGAAAGTTCACATGAAAGACAGGATTTTGTGTTGAATAGTATTAGGGGAAGGGGAGACTGGAGTTATGCCCCTTTCAATCAATATCTCAAGTCTATGCAAATAAAGAAGTTCATTCAATGCATACACCCTTTCAGGGTTAACACTCTTTTTGAAAGTTATGTAATAGGATTAAGGGGATAGTGTGTGTGTGTGTGGGGGGGGGGGGGGGGGAGATCGTGTGCATGGGGGGGGGGGGAGTACCGTAGGTGAGAAAGGTGAGTCTTTGCTTACACATGCTGTATTTAAGTATGCAATGTTCCCTCTAAGGAGAAAAAACTAGTGTGCAACATGTATTTTGTGTGCGCGGTGTTCTAAAAATCTTATACAGAGATGTATATATATTTTACAAAATCACTGCTCAAAACAACTGCGCGGCCGCGCAACCGCGAAGCTTAGAGGGAACACTCTAAGTATGTTAGCAGAGAAAATCAAAGCAAAATCCCATGGCTAAACATTACTGACGTAGTCTTTCGTTTCTGACTTGAGACTTTCTTAACCTAAGTTCAATCGAACTTCGGTAAGTCAGCCTCAAGTGGTTCGGCCGAGGTCAAGACACACACCCGCCTCACATGATTCACGATCGCATTTCGTCAGTGTGGATGATAGAACTATCAAGAAAGGTTCGGTAAATACGTATTGGAAACTGGTGGGGTTCAATACCTCCAAATAGGTTAAGAACCACTGCTTTAGACACTATCTCAAGTATCTAGATCTATTAACAATTTGTAGCCGATAGTAAATATTTTTGTAAAACTACTCTTAACAGTGATGTATCTAAAGTAGGCCTATCTAGATTTATTTACAATTTGTAGCTGATAGTATATTTTTGTAAAACTATTCTTAACACTTATTAACAGTGATGTATCTCAAGTATCTAGATCTATTAACAATTTGGAGTCGATAGTATATTTTTGTAAAAACAACTCTTAACAGTGATGTATCTCAAGTATCTAGATCTATTAACAATTTGGAGTCGATAGTATATATTTGTTTTAAAACAACTCATAACAGTGCTGTCATCACCAGTGTTGCTTATTACATATCAGCTGGCAGGTCACGTGATATGATCGATCCCACAGCTGAGACCGATGAATTACAAATCCGGACAGTGTTGACACCTACGGCTGACTCAACCACGGGTCATCAGCATCGACGGTACACGGTTTAATGGGTCAAAGGTGTATCGTCGTCTTTACATAGCCGTATCACTATCAGGCTTTTAAATAAGTCATCCGGATCTTAAAATAGCGGGACGTCCAGAAGTGACGTCACACACCGCAGAGGTAGGGCGGGGGGGGGGGGGGGGGGAAAGGGTTCTGATAATTGATAAATATGAGCTAGGGATGATAGGCAGAGTCTTTCGGGTATCTCAGTCTTATGGGCGGGGGGGGGGGGGGAAGAGACGGGACGGGAGGGGGGGGGCACGTCTACTGTACCGCCCCAGGAAGAAAGAGAAAATAGACAAAAATATGTTGTATACAATTTTATACTTTATTTAGCTAGTGTCCGCAACCCCTCACCAAAGGAGAAAAATATCTGAAAGAAACATTGATGTTCGGTATGGAAGGGGTGGGGGTGGGGAGAGAATGGCTTGACTGTATGAATTACTTATGTAATGTAATATCTCCTAAAAACTAAACACATAGGACTGGTTTTTTTTACATGCAACTTTCTTAGGGGCCTACATCAGCTAAAAAATAACATTACGTTATACAACGCAGACCAGACTGGATACATCGCTACAATATTATCACCGTACAGCAAGTAGGCCTAATATTGACAAGTTTGAAAGCAGGGGGAGGGGGAAGTGTTCTATAATGTATGGACCTAAACAAGCTATTAATAGCCAGAGAGCATGCGTAGAAAAAAACCAACCAAACCCTTGTGAAATCACACACTGGTGTTGTGTAGAGACCTCATCACACATTCATGCTATTTCATGACGTAGATAATATACGTGGGGAAGCTGTAGACTAGTGACCTTTATGTTGCTTTTTTTTTTATTAATCTAACACCTTTTGCTTTTTAATAACACGAAGAAATCTATACATTGATGTTGTATTTTTAAAAAAAGCAATGGAAAGGGGACCGAAGGTAGAGGTTCAACACTAATATATATATATATATATATATATATATATATATATATATATATATATATATATATATATATATATATATATATATATATATATATATATATATATATATATATATATATAGATATAGATATATATATATATATATATAAAGTGAACGTTTAGAATTAGATACATGGAGACCAAATACATGGCATTAACATAGACTGCAGGGTTGGCAGATAATCAGGAGTATTTTACTGCCCAAGTGTTTTCACACCGGAGGGGGGGGGGGGGCTGAAGCAGGAACACTAGCTATTTGTCTGGCACATCAAAGAATTCCCTTTGATTTTACAGTCGCCGATACGTTCGTGTTAAGATTACCTCTATAGCCTCTAAACTGTGCGCTTGCTGCAACGGGTAACACTGGGAGCCTTATGACTAACATTGGCTGGACTGAGGGACACAGGGGCGGTTGTCACCACCATTACAACACGCCCCCCCCCCCCCATCCAGAGGCGGGGCGACAACTGCTAATTTTATCTATCTATTTATCTATCTATCTATCTATCTATCTATCTATCTATCTATCTATCTATCTATCTATCTATCTATCTATCTATCTATCTATCTATCTATCTATCTATCTATCTATCTATCTATCTATCTATCTATCTATCTATCTATCTATCTATCTATCTCTATCTCTATATATCATATGCACGTGTAATTGTATGCGCCATTCGACCCTTTGATTTCAGCCTGCTTTTCTTTCTAGAGGTGCATCAAAGCCTTCATCCATCCAGGAACCTACAGGACAGCAGTTGTCTAGACAGTTGTCCCCAGCTAACGAGCCTCATCTACCTGGAGAACTAAACTCGGGTTAGCAACCATGTCCCCCTCCACCTCCTGATCACCACGCCCTCCCCTTTACGATGACGATTCTTTCATTGACCTGCCAAACGTGGTCACATGAACCAAACTCACAGTGGAGACATGCTGCCGTACAATATTACAGGAACAGGGGAGTTAACCAGATCTCCTTGTCAACAAGCAGCGTTAACAGACCCCTGCCACGGGGGATAAGCGGCGTCAAGGATGGATTACCGCCCTTGTGAGAACAGCCAGTGAAGGGAATTCTTTTGTTTTATCAACAAGGGTTCTCAAAATCAAAGTAGTAAGGTGGGAAAGGTAAAAATCAAGTAAACCAAGTATTAATCTAATTAGCTAAAACTAGCCGGTCATATAGAATGTTGGCACAGGTATAATGAACCAAGGGCAAAATTGTTTTATAAAAATACCAGCAGTGGTTCTCAAAATGTAGCGCAAAGCACCCAGATGATTAAATAAAAACCCAGGAGTACAATCCTTAAGTAAAAACCCCCTATAAATACAAAACTAGATGAACGGTCGGTCAAAATGTATGGTGTAACAAATCCGAGTTTCTTTCAGATATTTTATCTCCGGCGAAGTGGTACTTGCAATTTCCTGGGGAAAGGGAGTGGTTATTGGTTATAGTATATAGTTTCTACATAAAGTATACATTTTCAACCGGGTGGGGGGGATTGGGACAAGGACGTGCTACACGGGCTGTGGACTCCCGCCCCCTTCACCGATGCCTGAAAGAAAAACTTGCGTCTTCCAGACTTTTTTCTCCCGGAAGGTGGGGGGGGGGGGGGGACGAAGATATGCCTGAAAGAAACTCAAAATATGTTGTTATGGGCAGATCTAAACATTACGTTACGCCCCAGATTGAAAAAAAAATACAAATAACCAAGAACTGTCTACACGAAACTACTTTTAAAAACGAAGTGACTAAGAGGTGAAAGGAAACGACTGCTACCGCTAGTAGTGATGTTACTGTACGGTATTGAGAGGAGGGGGTGGGGTACCAAGCATGTGCTGACACTAATATACTAAACCTCTTCCCAAGCAAGGGCCAAAGGGGAGGGGAAACGCATTGACGTAAGCAAGGGTAAATAACTCAGTGGGCAATCTCAACCTGGAGTCACCTCCCCGCCTCACCTTTCGATCTACCGTGATAAGCCGAATCTACAAACAATTGCCGGTACAGGAAAACAAACAGTACAAACATGAAACATGTGTCGGCTGCTCAACCGTTTGTACCACGTGATTAGTGTTTTAATATATTTTTAATATCCTCGCAAAAACTAGAACGACTGATGGAATAATTACATAGTAATAAAGTACTCGTGCATCGTTGCCTAGAGGTCATCCATAAATGACGTCACGCTTTTTACCTCCCCCTCCCCTCCGTCATACATCGTCACAAAAAGCCAGACCTCCCCCTTGAAATGACGTCACACCTCAGCCGACCCCCCCAGGGTTCCTACACCAAAGTGAACTTGAAATTCCAGGAGAATTCCAGGAGTTTTCCAGGACATAATTTTTCCTATTAAAAAGCAACGACTTAACCCCGCGCTAGATGGAAGGGAGTTTCACATTTCTTAAATAGGAAGTGGTCTTTATAAAATGCTATGTAGCATAGCATTTGTAATTTTTAAAAGTTACTGTTTCTAAACCATTTAGTTTAGTTAAAGTACATTCAATTTTGCACCCCACCCCTCCCATTTATAAATTGTTATTCCCCTCCAACTTGGAAAATTTGGTGGCGCTTTTTACCAGTCACTATCCTGTAACATTTTTTATCTTTGTACTACACAATTGAGGTAGAGAAAAGTTGAATCAGTGTGTTGTCTTGTAGCAGTTTATTTTCTCAACTTTGACTGTGTATAATTCAATACTTCAGCATAAAATGAGCTTTTTGTAAACAAAATTTTTATCCCTTTTGATCAGCCCCCCCCCCCCCCCACTTGTGCCAAATAGTAGTTAAATATATAAACAACTACTCACTGTCCATAAAGTAAGCCTGTTTATATACCCCCTCCCCAGCATCAGTTCTAAGGCCTGTTGTCACAAATTGATCTCAAAAATTTCCCACCCTCCCTTACCACAAAAGAAATAAATTATACAGAGATGTAAACAGACTATTGAAAATAACAGTTCTTTATTTCCCCCCCCCCCCCCACCAAAAAG